>NC_140961.1:155951960-156029460 GCF_056783735.1 Eptatretus burgeri
GGTACCCCCAGCACATACTCAAAATTTGGTGAAGCATGGCCTGGCCGTGTTTTTTTGTTTTTAATGATATTCAGACATACACGGAAATACACACCCACAGATAATTTCCTCTTTATATACTGCATGATATAGAGTTTACTGCAATCTTGATTATGTTTCCCACATATGCTCACTTGCATATGAAGAATACAGATGTTTCAGCATGTACATCATAAAAAGCATGTCTGCTTGTCTCTCTGTCTTTTTGCTTCTCAATTCCAAAATGTCTTTGCTTGTCTCCACCTCGCTCGGGTCATGGACACAAAATAATTATTCCTCCCTTCTCACCCACAACAACGATGGGTTGAGGATGTGTGACTTTTACCTGTCTATGCACGTGGCACAGTGCACATTGTTGACTGACCCCTTATGCAGGAAGGGGATGTTGCGGGCTCCATTCCCCCTTTCCTCTTCAATTACACAACCCCTTGTTCCGATTTTGTCAGAAATAAATCTTGAAGGACTTTAAGAAGAAAGTGGTTGAGTTCTTGAAGTCATATTTTGCATTATGTGTAATTGCTGTGAGTTCCTGCTATTATGGTGTGAAAGGCCATTCCTGATAAACTCCCTCAATATTTCACACACGATTGGGAACTGTTTTCCCTGACAACAGCCTGGTGGGAGCAGAATATCTGCAGCTTTATACAGGGTGTCTCAAAAACTTGTTTACACATTTTAAAGGGTTTATCAAAAAGTATGCACATTTCATAAATCATGAATATCTATTCACGGAGCCATGGTGGAACCTAACTTTAATGTGCCTATAAAGAGTGTTGCATACACCTAACAGATTGCATACACCCAAGCCGCCTCCATAACCACACAGCCAACACCAGGCTTAATTGCAGAGCTGAGTTTTGTAAAAGATTTCAAGGGAAGTGGACGAGGATGCACAGTTTGTGGACACGATTGTTCGTTCAGATGAGGCAACATTCAAGCTCAATGGCACAGTGAACCAACATAATTGTGTGCATTGGACCTCTGAAAATCTGAACATTCATGTCAAGAAGGCAGCTATCCCAGCAGATACCTTGATGAGTGTTTGTCATAAAGTTCTTCACCTTTGTTTCCAGTGCCAACAAGCTGATGATGGTCAATTTGAAAATTTCAAGTTCACCACTTACCACAAACCTTTGCTTCAGCAAACACTGAATATTTTGACCTTTTCTGAAGTGCGTAATGGGTGGTTTTTTCTTTCTTAAAATGTGTAAACATCTTTTTGAGGTGTATATATATATATATATATATATATATATATATATATATATATATATATATATATACACACACACAATCCGGGTGTACTTACACATTGTGTAAGCATCCAAACCATGTTTTCCCATTATCTTGTGTCGCTCACCTGCAATTGATTTTTCATTTAATTTATTTTCTTGTTTCTTTCATTTATATCTATTTCCATTTATGCTTGTTTTCGACAGTTCTGTGATTTGTATCTCCACCACCGAAGCTGAAGGAGGTTGTGTTTTCACCCCTTTTTGTCTGTTTAATTATGTGCAGGATATCTCAAAATTTTTTGATGGATCCGGATGAAACTTTGTGGACAGGTTGGGTGTGTGACAAGGAGGAATTGATTAGATTTAAGTGAAGATCCGAATCCGGGTCTGACGGGAATTCTTTAAGTGATTCTTTACAATTGACCGGGCCAAAATGATATAAAGCACGATATCTCACACAGTCGTGGACAGATTGAGCCCAACTTGGTGGACATGTTGGGTGTGTTTGAGGGAAGAATTGTTCCAATTTTGTTGAAGCTACCAATCACAATCCAGATCTGATAAAATTTTGAGTGATTCTTCACCATGGAGGGATGTGGCTAAATTAATATCAATCACGATATCTCAAAAAGTTTGGATGGATTTGGATGAAACTTCGTGGGTCGGTTGGGTGTTGATTCGAGACTAATTTGTTTTATCATTCTTCACCATTGAGGGATGGGCCAAAAACGATATTGTACTGTACAGCCTGATATTTCAAAAAAGTAATGGGCCTGATATGTTCTCGTAGATCAGGCATTGTGTGGTGGTGATATGTGCTCTACCGAGTGAGTGCCCTTTTTCTTGGTGTAATGGCTTCGATGTCTGTTGGCGCACAAAATGACAGTGCTTCACGGTTGTCTCGGGTCACTCTCGTGCATTTTTTTCATTTATTTATTACTTACGAAATTTAAAGATTTCGTAAGTATATTGATGACTTCCTCATCTGTTTGTGTGTTTGTTTGTTTGTGTGTGTGTTTGTTTTTTAGTCACGATAACTCGATAACGGAAGAAGCTACCAATGTCAAATTGCAACACGTGATTCAGGAGGGCGATGCCTAGTGCTGATTATAATTTGGTCAAAATCCGTCAAAGGTCAAGGTCACAGTGAGGTCAAACATTCGATTTTTGTTGGTTGGTACAGAATCATCGTATAAACTTCTGCTTTGCGTCGCTACCTTCTCTATAGACAGCTTTTATTTGACAAGGTCAGAGGTCAAGTTGACTATTTCGTAAGTACCAGTCTATGACTGCTTGTTTTTTCCTTCATTTATATTTTTATGTATGGATGTTGCCTGACGATTCTGTGATATGTTTTTCCTGATGTACTGGCTTCGATATCCATTGGCGCACAAAATTTTAGCATTTCAATCACCCACAAGGCACCAATTTTTGATATCAGTCAATGAGTCAGTCACGAGTTTGAAAGAGCTTTATAATATACTAGTAAAGGTGCCCGTCTTCAACGGGCATCACTGGCAACATATGGTAAAATACAGATAGCACGAATGTATTTTAAACAATATATTATATCATTTTTATCCAATGAATTATCATTCAGGTTTTCACGTTCGACTGTCCCGCAGTAGCTCCACTTCGATAACATTACCACGTAGTTTAGTGATTACACAACGTGTACCATTCGTGAGTTCCAGAGGATCCATAGAGCGCATTAAAATTACAGGGCACCCTACTTTAAAATGATCCAAAAGGCCGGATCAGTTTCGTCTACATATTCATATCTTGTAGATTTTAGCTGGCCAGATCAGTTTCGTCTCCATCTTCATATATTGTAGAATTTAGCTGATTCTGAAACTGTTAACAGCATGTCGATCGGATGGTTCTGTGATTTTCTACGGTAGTAAACATAAGTACGACTTAAGCCTGTACGCCACTATGCGGAGACCCGAGGACCTAATATTTCACAACAAACTAAAAACTCACAAAATTGGAAGATATTTTTAATAAACAATTTATTATAATATCAATTAAATATCATTTTTATCCATCGATAATATGAATTGTTCTGTACAGCTATAGTTGTTCTCCTGGGATCTGCGCATCCATCCACAATCCATGTTCTAATGAAGTGCAGTAGGAATAATAAAAAGTCGGATGAACATGAACTGTTTCACTGCCATAATCATCAAAACGAATTTTGAGGGGCCTCTTAAGGAAGACAATAATATCATTACTATATGTGTCAAAGCTTGTTTCATTTCATGCAGTCACAAAAATCTGATGGTGGAACAAAAAAAGGGGCATGCCGAAATCTTAATATAGATATATATGTATATATGTATGTATATATATATATATATATATATATATATATATATATATATATATATATATATATATATATATATATATATATATATATATATATATATATATATATATATATATACACACACACACACACACACACACACACACACACACACACACACACACACACATAAATATGCACACACTCCTGGCATAAAGTTTTGGAACACCCACATTTTTCCAGTATTTACTGTAATTTAAGCAGTTTAATGTTTCAATGTACTATGAAATTAAAGCATAGAACAAATAAACAATTGCAGATTAAAAAAGAAATCATTGAATCGTTTAGTTCAACAAAATATAATCTGAATTTTTGACTCATCAAAGTAGCCACCTTTTGCAGATATAACAGCCGAACATACTCGTGGTATTCTTTCTACATTGGAAATCAAATATTGTTCGAAAAGTTCTTCCCAACACTGTTGCAGAAGTTCCAACAAATGTGTTTCACTTGTAGGTTGCTTTGCTTTCATCCTTCTGTCCAGTTCATCACAAACCAGCTCGATGGGGGTTAAGTCTGGAGACTGTGCTGGCCCTTTCATGATTTGAAGCTTACCCTCTTATTCTTTTATTCTATGGCATTTCTGACATAGCCTGGAGGTATGTTTTGGGTCGTTATCTTGCCCTAGGATGAACTCTGACGAACTAGGCGAAGACCAGAGGGTATTGCTTGGAGCTGAAAAATGCTGTGGTTTCCATTTTGGTTCAGGGTGCCAGTCAATCTGTGCATGTCGCCGACCCTGGATCCAACAAAAGAGCCCCATATCATCACGCTTCCCCTCCATGTTTGGCAGTTGGTGTCACAGATAGGGATTAAGACTAAGTTCCCCCAAAATGTGATTGCCCCCCACCCGTAACCTATTCCTAGGTTTTTGCATTTAGAAGTTAGCTAAACATGCCAAGCAGGCACAAACTCTGCTTTCAAGGGTGCCGGCGGGTGATGTCACGACTGTGAGGCTCATGAGTGATGGGCATGACATCATAAAGTAGCCAAACATGCCGAGCGGAGATTGGCCCAGCTTTCCCGGGTTTTGTTCGAGCAAGCCATGCCCCATTGGAGGAAACGGTGGTTTGGTATGACGTCAGTCAGAGGTGAGAGATCGGGAGAGCGCAGGCGCCGGGTCGGTGGGAGGAGGAACAGTTGAGTGCAGAGTGAGAGATGCACATGGTCAAGAAAGAACATAGTTAGGATATGGTCTGTAAGAACAGGGCTTTACGACTGTCTTTCCTTTGACGCATGAAGAAGAAGGCATGATTCTTGTATTCGTGTTGAGGCAATTTGGCTCGTGTGGTGAAGCAAGACGCCTCCTTTGGCTCTTGCCTGGGTCATGAGGAATGGACCTGAGCCAAGTGTATGTTAAATAGGGGGTTGGTGAGGACGATCGATTCATGAAGCAGTTTCATCAGGTCTCTGAGCCTTGGTGTTGAATACCGCACATGACTTGCCTGACGTAGTTTGTTCCCGCTGCGAGAGAGCGGTTTGGCGCCTTTTTGTGCAAATCTACACATACAAATAGAAACGCCTCAATTCCAAGTTTTACAACGATCATCTCTGTGCCAAGCTCAGTACCAGAGTGTAGGAGGGGTATTCTTTAATTTTGTTTCCCTTTGTCGATTTAAGTCTGTGTGGAGAGTCGTCTCGACTTGGAGTTTATTTTTCCTCACATTTTTATAATTATGACATTTATTATTATCCTTTGGAAATATTTGTCTATTTTCATTAAATGTGTTCGTTTGTTGTGGATGTATCCATGTATTTGTTGTGGAGTATGAGTATAAACCCACCTGTGCAATCATTTCTGTGGCCGCATTACACCCACATTGCATCCTGCCCTTTCTGCATGTGTTAAAATCTCTGAGGATCAAAGTGTCCTCCTCCTAATAAGTAAAATACCGACCTTGGCCGCCTGTGCCGCGACTATATATATATATATATATATATATATATATATATATATATATATATATATATATATATATATATATATATATATATATATATATATATATATATATATATAATGATGAGCCGAAATATTATGACCCGCCTGATGGGATTCTGGTGTCCCAAGCCACCACCCTAACCACTACTCAGGACCATAGGATCAAAAACCACCACCCTAACCACTACTCAGGACCCTGTGATCCCAAGCCACCACCCTACCCACTACTCAGGACCCGAGGATCCCAAGCCACCACCCGAACCACTACTCAGGACCCTAGGATCCCAAGTCGCCAACCTAACCACTGAGCCAACACCAGGCTGCACACTCAGCTTGTCATCCTTCCGAGGTCGGCGAAATGAGTAACAGTTCCAGTGTGTGTACTCGTAGAGGGGCACTGCATCAGCGACACAGTCGTGCTTCAAGAAATGACAGCTACCCCGGCAGCTAAGCTGCCATACGACCACCACCACCACAACGAAATTGTGAATTAAAAATCAGCTGTTTTCATTGCCTTTGTTGTATATTGATTTTATTGCATTGTTTCCATAATTGTCAGTATAGTCTGAGTTGGTTTAAATGATATACCAGTATGTCTATTTGCATCAACTCTCTCGAAGAAGGATTTCATAAAAATGTGGTAAAAACTATAACTGTATGAGAAATACTGATGTCAATTAATAACAATATTAAAATAAAATCATTCATCATAAAATCAAAATTAATTGCAAACTCGTTGAAGGTTGTCACGTGGTCAATAGTTTTTCCCTAATTAGTTATCAATATCAGTTAAATTACTATTTTTTGTAAATAAACATACATAAATAAATGTTTTGAGAGGGGTAATCTGAAATCGTAGGGGGTAGGATGATATCGATTTCAAGCTACCCTCGGAGGTAACTTGAAATCGATTTCAGATGATCAGGAGGTAATTTGAAAGGGGTGGGGGGGTAGCTTGAAATCTTTACGCCAGCACTCCGGGTACAATAGGCCCAAGATCGAAGTTAGTCCTCCCGCGCCGGCACTCTCGGCTAAACGTCGTTCGTGACCATCTAAGACGAGCCATTTGTTCACACTTTCTCTCCATTTATCCCATCTTACAGACGTAAAACGTTTGACTTCTTCGTTCGCGACATTGTCCTGGTGAATAATACACTGGGGAGCGTCTCTTGCCTGTCGAGGCGTCACGTGATCCGTGTGGAGAAAATTCAAATGAGAGAGCGCGGCGAATGCATCGATTTTCATGATAAAAATACACAATAATTGCAGCTATTTCAGTGGATAACTTTTGGATATGTATGTATTTGGATATAAACTGTAATATTATCAAGGTTTTGTCTACCCCCCGATGAGTGGAATGAAATTGCACGATACAGCTTAAGGCTGATGGCCTAGTGTGGACACGCCCTGAAAAATTACAACATTACGCAACTTTACTTCCTCAAGTTTTTTTATAAACGAGCCGTCAGTCATAAACTTTGTCTGAAAGCTTTATAATTTTTCTCATCTTGTCCTATTGAGAAACGATTGAAACATGATCTACCTTTCGTCAGAAGAAGAAGAGAATCCACTACAATATCGGTAAGTTTGTTTGTGTTCTTCCTCTGAGAATCACAGTGAAACAACTGATTATTAATTAAATCACTGTATGACTAATATCCTGTATATTGGTTTTTTTCAACAGATTGTCTCCAATAACAACATAGTTGATCGCCGATGTTGAAAATGAATTATCCGAATTACACGATGTCTGGGCAGAGATGTCTGATTTTGTACGAGATTCGGATTTTCAGGGGAGAAATGAGAAAAATAATTACCGACTGGAAGACATTGTTGTTATCTCCTATAATCTTGAAAGATCCGACTTCAAGGTGAGAAACACACACCTGCACGTGCATGTGTGAGTGGATGTATATCTGCTTGTCTCTGTGTTCATTTCGAAATCTGTCTCTGCCTGTCAATATGTCTCCTGAGTTTTAACACATTTTTTTTTTCAGTTTAAACACCTGTCTGGATGAACCAAGTGCACAAGTTAATCGTCTGCAGGAATCTGACCTGGCACTCAAGACATCTGAAGCAGACTGCGTGGATATATCATCTGTTTTTACAACTGAATATTTAATATTATCAATCTTGATTAATTATAAATGCTTTCCTAACAATTATCTGATTCTTAACTGCAAAAAGCGAATCAAGGACATTTAGGGGGGGGTAAGTGCGCCCCCCCAATGACCCATCAGCCCCTCATCCCACCCCACTCCTCTCCCCGTGTGTGTGTGTGCGGGGAAAGGTGGGGAGTGGGATGAGGGAGGTGGTGGGTCAAAGATGGTGGCGCACAGAGGGGATGAGGGGGGTGGGGATTGTGTGGGTGGGGATTGTGTGAGAGGGGCTTATATGGGAGGGGCTTGTGTGGGTGGGGTTTAAATGGGTGGGGCTTGTGTGGGTGGGTCTTGTATTGGTGGGGACTTCTGTGGACAGGGTTTATGTGGATGAGGTTTATGTGGATGAGGTTTGATGTGGATGGGTGAATAGACGGGTGAATGGGTGAATGTGCGTGTGGAGCTTGTATGGATGGGTGGACAATTTTTTAAATCAAATAAACATGTTGTGTGTGGGGAACTAATTAAATAATTGACTCATCACGAATTATGTGAATATGATGAATGTGGGTGGAGCTTGTGTGGAGTGAGGTTTGTGTGTGAAGCTTGTGTGGGGTGGGGTTGTGTGGAGCTTGGGTGGGGTGGAGTTTGTGTGGGGTGGGGTTTGTGTGGGTAGGGTTTATGTGGGTGGGGTTTGTGTGGGTGGAGCTTGTGTGGGTGGAGTCAAAAAGGGGCGTAGTCAAAAAAATTTCAATTTATCTTTGTCTTTTTTAATTCCTGTGAATAAAATGAGCCTAAAATCTCTTCCACCTCAAAAGCATATATCTTGTAAGTCCAAGGAACCGTATCTATTACATCAACAATATTAAAAAGTTCGTTTGTTCATCGTTTAGTATAACCGTTTTAAATAATGAGATTTCCATCTATATATTCTTACGATATCACCAACTTTGAACTTAGGTTTTCTGACATTAATCTCTTTTTCATATTTTAATTTTGTAAATGTTTCTGATGGTTTCGTATTCGTTTACGTGTGAATCGTGTCATTATACTTATCCACAATATCCTGAATAAAAGATGCCCATTGTTGTGAACCGATTTGTGTGAATTTTTTATATCGTCTCTCTTTTAAGGTACGATTAAAACGTTCAACAACAATGGCCTTCCCTTTATTAAAGGTATTGTATAATGTAATACTGATATTTTTTAGAAAATTCATAAATGTCTTGTTATAAAACTCTCTACCCTCATTCGTCCACAATTTTTTAGGTTTTCTCTTACTTTTATGAAATATCTGTTGAAAGGCTAACATAAGAGTATTACCTGTTTTGTTTTTTAAAGGGACGACCCATGCGTATCTACTCTTCAAATTGATAATGGTAAAAGCATACTTGTACCCCTTATCATTATTGAGTTCAATCAAATCAGCGGACCAGATATAATCAACTTCCTTGGAATAAACCTTCCTTCTACGAAACTTTGTGAATATTGGTTTATGTAATTCATCAGCTAATTGCTCTTTAGTCTTAATGACATCATTAGAGCCGATAAGTTTTTTGAATTTCCAAGTCCAAGTTTCAATTTAGCACTGATCATCTTCTTCACGATGAACTGATCAACTTTTTCTCTCAAGGTTGGATTTTGTATCAGAGACAAATTATACAACATTTCTCTATCGGCTTCATGCTTTTCTTCCAAAGTTGTGGTCTTCCCAGAATCAATATCGTGTCTCATGCACACTTCCTCAACTCTATTTATGGGCTCACTCCATGATTTAGGATTGTCTGCCTCATCTAATATTTTATCCAAGTTTGTGCCTGGACCCCAGAAAGAATACCCTGGAAGATTTAATTCCCCTGGTATTCCAGTAAGTGTAAATTCACTTCCTGATAAAAACTTTTGTATATCTCCTACGAGTTTGTGTTTGGAGATAGATTGATTTTTTTTTTGAACCACACACCAAACAAAGACCTTTTTGTATTACGCTGCAATTTTTACTTTAAAAATATGAAATATTTTTCGTATTAGTTTTCTTTTTACACTTGAAACAATAACTCATTTATTTATGAGAAAAATTCCTACAGAGAGCGAAAACCTTTTTAGTTTCCAGCATGCACATTTGAATCTTAATTTTTAAAACATAAATAATCCTGAGAAATGCCTTCACTCTCTCCTCCATTTATTGAAGAAAAAAATGAAAAAAACTTTAGTTAAAGTCAATATCCTGTCCTTGAAAACAGTCTTGTCGAAAATATTGCTAATGGACTTGTCAATTCTTTGTTTTCCTCATTGGTGGGTTGAGTTATTTTCTGTAATACCTCCAATCTTTTTTTAATCTCACTGCTTTCCATATTTTGATGTTCATTAATTCTCGGTCTTTCCTCCCTCTCATCCCTCCCCTTCTTCTCTCTCCTCTCTCTTCTCTCTCTCCTCCTTTTCTTTCTTCTCTTTCTTCTCCCTCTCCTCCTTCTCTCTCTTCTCCCTCTCCTCCTTCTCTCTCTTCTTCTTTTCCTCCTCTTCTCTCTCTTCAACTCCTTCCTCGGCCCTCACGATCCTTGAATCACTTACACCCCATAGAATATCATACATGTATTCATCGGGATTTCTTGTTATTCCTGTATCCCAAATACATTTTTTTTTACAACAGGAAACCAATAAAATTTATTTTTAATTTCTAAAACAGCCTTAAGTTTTCTTAACTTTATAATTTTTTCATTATTTAACATTCTAATTAAATCCAAAGTTGTTGGTTTATCAACATCAGCATAATGCCATCTTTTATTTAAAATACCTCATTCTTAAGTTAATGAACATATTTATTAAAATGCCGAATTGCCTTTTCTTGAAGGTATGCATGGACACAGAAATGATAATTTTCTTGAAGCCTTCTTGCCGTCATTTATGAATCAGAAATATATGTTAGAATAATATTATGACAGGTAACACTTCCCCATATTCCCATAGTAAAATAATTTTGTATTTCATCACGAATTATATAAAATCCTGTTTTTTCTGTCTTCATGATATAAACGAGGGCAAAACCATTATTATATTTACCCTTATTAAAATATTTTATTTGTTGTTTACGAATCGTGCTTCCACAAAACTCATTCTATATACCAACTGGATAATATTCTTCCTTACGAGACTGATTTAGTTGTTTCAGGTCTTCTTGGTCAATTTTAAATGGCCAATGATACCCTAATTCATTCATACCATACCCCCATTGTTCTATTCTCATAAAAACGATATGCCCTTCTTAATAAAAAATATATTTTTATTCGAACTGTGAATTCTGTATGACCAAGAGATAAAATCAACACATCTTTATCTTTGGAATAATCGGCCGTTTTATTTAAGGATATATATTGTGATAAATCACTTAATCTCACCAAGTCATTCGCGTCAGTCGGGCTTGGATAAATTTTAATTTATAAGCATTTTTCATATTAATATTTTTGGTAATCTTATATTTATATCATTCAGCCTGTACCTTTGTGGAATAATTTGATAAATCAATATCCAGTTCTAGGAATACACCAAAGAGAGAACCGTCTTTACCAACATGTCATTTATATTAGATTAAAAATAATGTCATAAAAAATTTTGTTTTTATTGAGTTGAAATAAACATAGAGGCATGATTGACGACAACACTTGGAATTTAATTATTCGACTTGAAATGTTTGATAAACACCATTCTGTAAGAATTTTATGACTTCAACAGGTGGTGGAAGACCAAAACTATCAAAATAATATTTGTCTTGACGATTAAAAATACAAACCCAATGAGAACCGTTCCCATTATTATCTTCAAAGTTCATCATAATATTATTTGTATGTTAAGGCATGTTAGTTAATTCATCTCTCATACAAATAACCATATTATGAATTTTTAATTTCTTACAATATTTGACAAGTTGTAAATTTGATGTTGTATTCTTTCCAAATTCTTGAAACCACTCATCAATGCTCATTTATTTTTGAGAAAGATATAATCCATTACCTCTTTTTGGCGACCAGGGTTGCGTCAGGAAGGGCATCTGGCATAAAACATGTGCCAAATCAGTATGCGGATCATACGGATGATCCGCTGTGGTGACCCCTAAAAAGGGAGCAGCCGAAAGAAGAAGAAGAAGAAGATAATCCATTACCTCTTTTAGTTAATTTTACACTTGCTTGTGCGATAGAAGAAAGCATATCTCCAACTCACAATCTCGCTTTATCAGGCGGACCTTAAAGTTTTTCAGCAAAATCTACAATTACACCACTTCCACTAATTTGTTTCTCCAACTCTTTGTTTTGTCTTTCCAATTATTTTTGAGCCCAGAGTTAAGCATTCCTTTCGTTGGCACTTTTCACCACTGTTGAAATACCACCTGTCAATGCTCCAACCGCACTTAAACCAGCAAATAAAGGAATTAGAAATGGGAGAAATCCTCCACTCGTCTCTCTTATTGAATATTTTTTTCAACATTTGTTTTGTCATTTTAATTTTAAGTGCACCAGTATCACTCAAGATTATAACCTTTTCTCTTGTGAGCAAAACATCAATTCTTACTGCTCCTTTTCTCTGAATTGTATTCACGTTAATCGTACAAGGCTTTTGATTTTGAACACAAGATGATAGTTTATGAAGATTGATTTGATTAAAATATACCCCAGGTGGTACTTTGCCACTCATTTATTTCACAAAAAATTATGTGACACTAATCATAACACCATTATCTGTATTAATCTGCAATTCTGTTTCTTCCAAAAGCAAACATTATGCATCAACTTCCTCACTCTCTCCTCTTTCAATGTATGGGGAAATATGCACTCGATTAGACTTTATAGTTTCCTTTTGAACACTCAGGTCAAACGCATAGATTGTATACAAACTTTTAAATGCTGTAATATCCAAAATAGGTTATACATTTCCATTACTTTCACACACCTTTTGGTAAGACTTGTATGCTTCAGCAAAATCATTTTTTTCCCAATTAATTTCCAATCTATCTTGTGGATAGAATGTTCCATCAAGAGAAACACGAAGTTGTTTCACCTTAGCATTATCACTCAATGCATTATTCTTATCAGTAGCAGTATCGCCATCTGGTTTTTAAAAAATGATCCACAGATATTGTGGCTTTCCTTCCAGAACACCCAAATTCCACGTGGAAGTGGTTTGGTTTAGTTTAACGTGTTGACATCTTCTTTTGAGGTATGATACACTGAGTGGTTTCTTTGAGTTAAGTCTTCTGTTCAACATATTTTCTGTTTAAGATTCGGAGAATATTCACTCACATACCAACTCATTTCATCAAATACAAATTTATTCTGATCACCAAAAGCATGAGCAACACCAAAAAGTAATCTATTTTCATTATCATTCCTTTGGAGTCGAAATCTAATTTTAAGACCATACAGAACTTAATCATGATCACAAAATCCAAATACACCTTTAAGAGAAACTGCCACAGTTAAACTATTAACTGCTTTTGTATCATCAGTATACGTTCCTTTCCTTTGAGTATATCCAGGGTCTGTGTTTGTTCCCGTTGACATATCAGAAATAAAACCTTCGGGAGCCCCCTTTCCCCTTCTAGGACTGAATGTATATTGTGTAAATTTCATCATTTCAGATACAGCAGAAACATAATCAACCGCTTCAACTTCTTGTGTTCCAATGTACAAACGAACACTATCAAACATTTTCCAGAAGAAATCATTTACGAGTGTAGCGTTTGTGTTATTCCCAGCCTCAGTGAATTTAAATTTACACAACACGAAACTTTCGGATAGATTCAAATAGGTTTGTTGATTATTTATTTCAAACTTTTTGTACCATTGGCATTCCAGTCTGTCCCAGTTATTGCATTTACCTTGTAGTAATCCTCTTTTTAAGTGGAGTTTGAGATGATAATAGTATCATCCAAATCAGACATACTATCAATTGCTTCCATGCTTGTATTTATTTGGGAAAAATGATGTTAAAACTTTTGAAACCCTGACCCAAGTATTTGAATTATTTTCGGTCATTCTTGGAGAGACAACTGAGTTTTGCCTTCTTAATTTCTTTTCTTGCTTGTAATTTATGAGATTCCTTTTGGGCATCTTTTATGCTCTTTTCAGCACCTTTACATTTCCCACAGCAGAAGCAGTTGAACCAATTCCGTCTTTATATTTCAGAATAGTTGAACCGATACCCATTAGAGTATCAATTATCCAATCTCCTCTAAACTGATGTCCTACACCCCTTTGTCTCTTTGGTTTATAGTATCCTCTACCAAGATACATACCTTCACCCTCATTGTATGGGGAAAGGAACATCCCATCCACTCTAATTATTTCATATTTTCCCAACTTTTGATTCCTCACAATAATCATCATATTTATTTATTGGAAAACTTCACGGAGGTGAATTCTGATGGATATAACTTCTCCATTAAAACAAAATAATACGATTATCTTGGTCGGTTATCCTAAAATTTACTCTGTGTATGGTTTTTCCTGACACCGTGAGATAAACCTGATTTTTGGATTCCATATTGAATTTTTAACCAATTGGGGTTGAGTATGCGCTGAATGAAAATATTGCATTTGTTTTTATTCCATCATTATAAGCACCATCAATCACATCTCAGTGAATTAATAGCGAATTGATTCCTGCCGATATTTGAATGACATTATCACTGTAAAACGTCCCATTAGTTTCAATCTTTTTTGAGGAGAAACCCAATAACTCTCAAAATGAATTATCAATTGTGAAATCAACCTTGTAGTTATTTTTAAGTTTAATCGTTGATTTTGAAGTATGTTTTTGAATATCTATAACAATATTTTTTGGTTCATCACCCTGTTCTTTCATAAGACGAGCAATTTCGGAAGATATTTGAGAAATTTCATATGCTCTGGGTGAGGCTATTATCGTTTTGTATCCTCTTCCCGGATTATAACTAAACTTGTCATTTTTATCAGTTATATTAAATAAGGTATTATAAGTTTCCATGGACAATGAAGATGCCTCACATTCTTTTGAAGGGTCAAGTTGTATTGGGTATGGGAATGAAGATGTGTGGTCACTTGTTGTGAAATTAAAACTCAGGAATGTGTTTCTCATCTTATTTAATATGAGATGAAATGTCCTTATATTGAGATTTATTAATAATTTTCATGTTCATCAACTGGTCTAAAATGGCTGATGCTTCATTAAAAGAATTATTATTTCCAGCCTACTTACTACCGAACAACAACAGCAATCTATTAACTAATTGCAATGGGTCATTTGGAAGAAAACAACACCTGAAACAAGGATACTTAAAGCCTGAATAATGTGTTTCTCCTTCTCATTTTTCCTACTTTTACCAGAAATACTAACCCTATAATTTAGAGTGTTCAGCAGATCAATATATACTCTATCATCAGTATTTTTTATATCCAATGGTTTATCAATATACTTTTATTCATCCCTCACAGTTGAACCTTGTCTTCCATCTTCTGTGAGAAGAAACATTAATCCTGGAGTTAGTTTTACAAGGGTTTGAGCAGAACCCAAGGACTTTAATTCATCATGAAATATCAATACCTTTTCTTGAACAAAATAAAATATTGCTGGTTGTTCAGTTGGAATGAGACCTGCTTTGGTTTTTGAATCCGCTGAATATTCATTGTTTTGAAGAGCATTCAAAATATAATCAGGGGGGTCGATTAATCTCTTCCAGTTGTTGGAATAAACCTTCATTATCATATTATAATTCTCCTAAATGCTCGAATTCTTCGTCCGTCATTTGAACAAAATCTTTTAATATATGAAGTTTTTTAGGAGTATATTGTACTGTGGGAACTGTGGAAACATCTTTAATTTTTCTTGGAAGTTTTTAAAAGTGGTTTAAAAAATTTATCTTGTTTTCTTTCAAATGCTTCTTCGCCCGTTAGTTTCTGTCTGTGTTTCTTCTTTATGTTTTCCTGTTGTTTTACAACTTTTGAAACCAACTCTTGATGTTCCTTAAATCTTCTTGCTCTTTCTTTCGCATCCATTTATTTATTGGAAAATATCATGTAATATCTCATCTTGTTTCACAACAATATATTTATATTTTTCAGTCGTGTGCTTCATGTAATCCCCAAATTCCTTTTTACTACATCATGTAGAACAATTATCTCTCCAAAAATTGTTTATATCGATTGAATTTAACTTGAATACAATGAAAGTATTAGCATTGTTTCTGATGGAACGACGAGGAAGTTGAAAGTTTGATTGACTCAGATAAATACAATAACAAGAAGAATGTCTCCCTCTTGTGTAGTAGCTGTCCATTAACGTTTGGTTTCTCTCATAAACACAATCATTAAAGATAACGAGGTTCATTTTTGAGTGATCCAAATCTTCTGGAGATGGTATATCATCCGTATTATCATTTAGAAAATAAGTTATCGGTTTTGATTTCTTTTTACATCTCTGTGTATCACAAAATAGTTGAATTATATCTTCAATGTTATAATCATTTCGGTTTTTTGAAGTTTAAATAAACCGATTATATCTTCTTTTTGAAGACCAGTATTAAATCCTTGTGAGAGTAGTTGATACTCTGGTTGAAAACTCGACTTTGTGAAAATTATTAAATTATCATAATCTAAAAAGTTTGGAGTCAGGAGCATCTTCAAAAGTAAGCAGGTTTTTCCACATCCACTTGAACCAACTATGAGACATCTTAATGAATTTGGAAGATTTTTATTATTGTTAAATTTTATCTTATTTTCCCAAATGGGTAAAAAATCGTTCATTTATATATTTGGAAAACAGATTATTTAATTTATTATTGGCTTTTTTAGAAACTCTACATTTTATCCTAAGTTCAGGTTTAATTTCAAGATAATCCATTATTTTATTTATGCAATATCTTGTGTTGATATTTCCCTGAAAATCACATCCATGAATAATATATAACAACAATCCTTTGAACATTTCTCTAATATATTCAGTTTCTTCCCTTGTGAGGAAAGGTGTTTCATCTCCCTCAAACTTTACATTCATTTCTCTAATCAGTCTTGTAAAGTAATTCATTTTTGGTGTGAATATAAAAGAATTATTTTCCTTTTAAAAATTTTTATTATCATTAATTAGAAGATAATCACAAAATATACATTGTTTATAGGCTTTTGACTCTGTGTTTAATCCCAGGCTTTCACACGCAGGACAATTCTCAAATTTCGAAAATGGAGAATCAGGGAAGTCGAGCATATTTATAAAGTAAATCTTCACTTAAACTGAAATTTGTCTATACTTTCAGTTGCATATTGACTCATTTTCAATCATATTACCATCGATATCTCTCTACTTTTTTCATAACCAGATTCAACTACAACATTTTTTATATTCAAGGTAATTTTAAAATGATCCTTGACGACGATTGAACGAAAAGTCATTTCACCTGATATATTTACATCCTTTATTTCATCAGAATTTACATCTTTAGGTTTATTGAACAAAATCCAAATTTCTCCTTGCATATAACAGATGGTCCTATCATTTCTTTCTAAAGCTTCATCAATAAGGTTTTTATTTTTTGATACTTTTTCTTGTTTCATTGCTGTTTCTAGTTTTGAATATATGACCAGAAGGAGAGGAGAAACTTTTGTTCGATATTCTTTAATTGATGTTCTTCCAGGTAAACTAAAAGCCCTTCCACTGAAGGAAATTGAAGAACTCATCTTTTGCACCATAATTGTAATATTTATCTTTGTTCAATTTTACATCCTTGACATATTTCTCAGTATATTTTACAAATGAAGAGATTGATTGAAACTTGTCTTTTGTGTCTTGAAACATTGTATTTATGAAGTGAAAAAAGTTGGAAGACAAAATGGTTTCAAGCACAGATTCACCTATAAATTAAATGAAATTTTCATCAAGAAAATTTTAGTTTAAGCAAAGTTTTATGATATAAATATGGTGAATACAACATACTGCGATGTTTGTAATCACGAAAATAAATATTATAAAAACACCTGCAAGCCAACAAACATACATTTAATCTATTTCATCAAATATCTCCTCTTGAGTTGGAAAGAAAACATTGTGATATCTGCTCAAAGAATGTTTTGAAGAGTATTATAACAGACATCTTCAATCACACAAGAAAAATGAGTTTAAAGTAAAGGGAGACTATTGAAAACACTGATGGGGCATTTACAGTAAAAATAAGGATTTTTCAATTTGGAGAACCCAGTCCATCATCAGTCGCTGAAGCAATTGAAATAGTGAAACCTGATTTTGAAAAAGTTTTTAAAAAGGCATTAAAAGAAATGAAAACTTGAAAGTTTTATATGGGAGTGAAAATGCACATGAAATGATAAGATAAAGAACAAACTCCTTATATGAGAACAGATTATCATTTTATAACATCATTTCAAGATTTTTTGAATTGTGGGGTTTATGAAGAACTATCAAGACAAGAGGAGGATGTTGATAATACAGTGGTAGGAAGTGGATTTAATATTTAAAAAATAATCTTTTCAGATGTACACATCCTAAAATCAAACCCGCTTAAAGCTTCTTCTTATATTGAATTACCAAAAGAAATAAAATGAAATAAGGCAGTTGTTAATATTAAGAACAATGATAATAAATTTTTTCTCTGGTCTGTTGTTGCTTACTTACATCCTCCAAATTGTAATTCAGAAAGAGTAAAACAATATATGAAATATGAAAATACCTTGGACATTAAAGATTTTAAATTCCCAATGCCACGAACAGATATTCCTAAATTTGATAAAAAGAATAATCTTTCTATTAATGTATATGGATTAACGGATACAAACAAAGTTCAAATATTAAAAATTTCAAACAACTATAAAAATGAAGAAACACACATTAATCTTTTGTATTTTAGTGTTGGAAAGAATTCACATTATACATACATCAATAATTTATCAAGATTAATCTCTTCTCAGGAATGTCAGAACAGCAAACAAAATATAGCCTTGTAAGCGATGTCTTAATTCATTTCATACAAAAGAGCGATTTAAACATTCAAAATATTGTAGTAATCATAAATCAGCTGTAATTACAATGCCTCAACTTGGTGAAAAGATTTCTTTTGAAGATTATAATAAATCTATCATGCACCCATTTGTGACATACGTTGATTTTGAATGTATCCTCAAAAAGATAAATGCTGCTTCTCCTAATCCAAAAGAATCACTTACAAATAAATAACAAAATCATATTCCTTGTGGTTTCTGTTCTTATATCAAATCATCTGTTGGAGAAAAGTGTAATAAACTTGAACATTATAGTGGAAAAAAAACTTCACAAGAGTTTGTAAAACGATTAGAAAAGGATTGTATAAGACTAGCTAAATTTATGAAAGAAACAAATGAACTGATGAAATTTACCGAAGAAGAAAAATTAGAATTTAGAACGAAAAATATCAGTCATATTTGTGAGGAGGAAATTGAGGAGTCCAAAGTTAGGGATTATTATCATCTTACACGTAAAGGTCCAGCTCATTCCTCTTGTAATCTGAATTATAAATTTCCTTCTTTTATTGCAGTCTTTCTTCACAACAGCGCCAACTATGATACACATCTATTTATAAATTAATTTTCAAAAACACCAGGGAACATTTCTGCCATAACAAACACAAGTCAAAAGTATATTTCATTTAGAAAAATGATATTCACAAAACCTTTATCTCGTATAAGATTTCTTGATTCTTATAAGTTTATGGGAACACCACGAGCCTACCTAGCATCAAATCTAAGCTCCACAGGGTCTTTTCCAAATCTTAATTCATTCTTTACAAAAGAGGAAATTTTAACTAAAGAGTAAATTCAGATTAAAGAGAGAATTCAAAGTAAAGAGGAAATTATAATTAATGAGGAAATTAATGAAGAAATTCTTACTGAAGATGAAATTCTAATTAGAAAGAAAATTCAGACAATGAATGAAATTCCAACTAAAGAGGAAATTCAGGTTAAAGAGGAAATTCTGATAGAAGAGGGAATTCTAACTCGAGAGGAAATTCAAACAAGGAATAAAATTCAAAGTAAAGAAAAAATTCTTCCAAGTAAGGGAATTTATCGTGATGATTATATGGATTCATTTATAAGATTTAAAGAAACACAACTTCCTTCAAAAGAAAGTTTCTCAAAATAACCTTTATGAAGAGGAGATAAGTGATAGGGAATATAAACACGCACAAGAAATTTGGAAAATATTTAAGACAAAGAAACTTGGAGAATATCATGATTTGTATCTAAAAACATGTTTTATTGTTCGCTGATATGTTTGAAGTTTTAAGATCCCTCTGTCATAATATAAATTGTTATGGATTACATCCTGCCCACGATTTCACAGCTCCTGCTTTCGCTTGGAGTGCAATGTTGAAAATGACAAACCAAGATATAGATTTAATCAGTGATGGAGATATGCTTTTGATGATTGAGAAGTCCACGGGAGGTGGAATATCACAAGTATGTTCAAAAAGATATGCTAAAGCAAATAATAAATATCTTCCAAATTATGATCGTGAAAAAGATAGTTATTATTTGATATATTTTTATGCTAATAATTTGTATGGATGGGCAAGGTCTCAATCTCTGCCTTATGGTAAATTAGAGAGTGTGTACGTAAAGGATTTTGAAAAGGCTTTGATGAATATTGTTATTTCTTCTCAAGAGGAATTGAATGAGGAAGAAGAAGGTTATTATTTTGAAATTAATTTGAGGTACCCGAATGATCTTCATAATAAGCATAAAGACCTTCCTTTTGCATGTGAGAAAGAAACTCCAAAGAAAGAATGGTTAAGTGATTCTCGTAAAAGTTTTAATATTACAGTCAAACAAACAGAAAAGTTACTTACAACATTCTATGATAAAGAGGGATATGTTTTGCATCAGAGAAGCTTGAAACAGTTTTTGAGAGAAGGATTGAGAGGAGATAAAATTCATAAAGATTTAAAATTTAAACAAAGTCCTTGGATGAAAAAGTATATTAAATTCAATACAGATATGAGAACAAATACAAAAGTAAAATTTGCAGGGGAATTCTATAAATTGATGAATCATGCTGTTTTTGGAAAGACAATGGAAAATGTTAGAAACAGGCAAAACATTAGATTTGCAACATCTTGGAAAGAAGCTTCTGGATTGAAAAATAAACCAAGTTTTAAGAGAGAAGAGGTTTTTTCAGAGAACTTTTCTGCTATTCATATGGAAAAGGAAAGTATTGTAATGGAAAAACCAATTTATATTGGAACAGCAGTTCTTGATTTATCAAAGATATTGATGTATGATTATTTGTATAATGCCTGAAAGAAAGAGTATGGTGAAAATGTTTCATTGTTGTATATGGACATTGATAGTTTTATCCTAGATATAAAAACTGATGATGTTTATAAAGATATGAAGAAAAATATTGGAGTATATGATACAAGTAATTTTGGTATGAAGAGTGAGTTATTGTCAAAAAAGAATGAAAAGTTATTGGTAACTTTAAGGGTGAGTTGGGTGGAAAAGTACTGAGTGAGTTTATTGGATTGAGAGCAAAGGCATATGCTTATAAGTATGGTGATCAGATTGATAAGAGGTTAAAGGGAATAAAGAAATCTGTAATAAAGAAATCAAAAACTTTTATAAATTATTATAAATGTTTGATGAATAAGAAAGAAGAATCGAAGATAATGAATACAATAAGGACTTATAAACACAAGATATCTCGTGAAGAAGTAAATAAAAAGGCATTAGGAGCCTTTGGTGATAAGAGATTTATTTTAGATAATGGAATAGATTGTGTTCCATATGGATATTGCATGATAGAGTGAATAGAATAGATTGTGTTTTAACGTTGGGAAGATGTGTTGGGGTTTTTAAGGGCTTCCGCCATGTTTTTTCACAATATATAAATGGTCAAACCAAGTATTAATCAAACTAAAGAGTGGAGAAAATCTTAGTCTTGGTATATAAATGGAAAACATAATGAATGTGAAAAATATCAAATAAGTATTATTGAAAAAATAGCTAAAACAAACGTAAATAAAACAAATAAATGAATCAATTTAAAGACAAGTCAGTTAGAGGATGTAAAGAAAAAAATAAATATCCTTGAATGGACTGAAAACTTTGATGGTTATCAATTGAACAATGGAAAAACAATTCACTATAATCTCAAAATGATATGTGGCTCAGGAGGTGGTCAAACAAGAGCATTAAGAGAAGTTTATCATTTCATAATGGCACAAAAGGGGTATCTTAAAAAAATATAAAGATTCAAATGTTTTATTTTTAAATATTTTAGATGGGGATTATTGTGCAAAGAAAATTAAACTATTGAAGGAATTTGAGAATGAACAAATCTTTATAGGTTCAATGAATGAGCTAAACAATATGCATTGGTTATTTGAAAAAGAGTGTCCCTGGGCTTGCATGTTTCAGATATTTGTTTAGAATCACCTTTAACAAATCACATTACTACTTTACTCATTGAACAAATCTTTATCTTATTGCATTGGTTATTTTTTTTTAAAAGGTGTCCCGAGGTTAAAAGGGGAGACAAATAAATATACCTTGGGATAAAAAGGGGGTTTACTTTTTGGGGAAAAAAATATGAATCGCTGAAAATCCCCCATTCACTTACATGGGGAAGAGTGAGTCAGAATCAGTATATTCATGCTCCTCCCCTTGAGCAGCAACAACTTCAATCAAATGTTTCCTGTAACTCTTGATCAGACCTGCACATTGGCTTGAAGGAATTTTGGCCAATTCCTCCTTTCAGATCTGCGTCAACTCAGAGATATTTGTTGGCTTTCTCGCATGAACTGCTCACTTTCATGTTCTGACACAACATTTGGGTTAAGGTCTGTACTTTGACTTGGACATTCCAAAACACAAAATCTCTTCTGTTTCAACCATTCTGGTGTAGATTTGCTTGTGTGTTATGGATATTTGTCTTGCTGCATGACCCACTTTCTGTTCAGTTTCAGCTCATGGATGGATCCCCTGACATTTTCCTGTTGTATTTGCTCGTACAATCCAGAATTCTTGGTTCATCAATGATGTCAAGCTGTCCAGGTCCTCAGGCAGCAAAGCATCCACAAACAATGATACTCCCACGACCATTCTGCACGGTTTGGATGAGGTTCTTATGTCGGAATGCAGTGGTTGGTTTTTGCTAATGCTTGGGTTGGGGTATGGAAAAGCTCCAGATTCCTCACTCTCCTTGAGAGCATGATCCACATGCGGACATGCACCACTTCCCCAGTTACAAACCCTACACACAATGATCCCTCCCCAGCTGACATTCAATATCCACCTACACCTGCTGTACATGCTACTTGTTCTGCTCCAACCTGTCATGGCTTACATACATGCTAAATCACGAGCAAACCAAACACAATCCTTTATTCACACAAAACCACATTTTTAGACCTTTTCCACCCAGTTCACGTGATTGGCTCCAATGGCCACTCTTGCTCGTCACCCATACCAATCCTCCAACTCACCTGCATATCCCCAAAAGCAAAGCATGTTGAGTCTTTGCAATGGGTAAAGGTAAATTAAACAACAAATCCAATGACCAATGGGGAGCCCATCAAATAACAGCAGTGCCTGCTACAGCCAACCTTCCCATGTCTCCCATACCAAGTAAACTCAGGGCTCTCTTCCCAAACTAAAAAAAACCCATTAATTATGGTGGACCATCTGTTGAAGGCCATGCAGACCTCACCAGACCTTTACCAATCACTCCATAACTTTCCACAGATGCTCTGATGGTGTTCCGGTGGGCTGAACTTACGCCCATTCCATTCAGACTGACCTGCGTCCATCGCCGAGCTCAGCATGGCAAGTCACCAAATGCTGGATGTCTCAGAGCTTCATGGAGAGGCTGCCAGGCTGCATGCCTGGGTGGTCACCTCATCAGGACCTCAATAGCCAACAGTGGTGCAGCCACTAAAATGTGCCCCACAAAACCTCCTCTCGTGGTCCTCATGGTACACCATGACAGGTGCTCAGAAGGAACCACTTCGGACCCCCTCCATAACCACTTCTGAGGTCTCAACCCCCTCCAGATTCCATCAGCCCCACCTTCTGAGAATCTGGCTCAGATGGCACCCCGATGGATAGGGGACAACACACTCCACCAGACTCCTCTTGGTGCCTTGGTCACCCCACACAACTCCTGGTCGGACCCCAAATCCAAATACTGTCATTGCAACTCACCAGCTGCCTGTTTCAACCCAATCCTCCAAGCCGGAAATTTCTAACCAGGCCGAACCAATTTACACCCCCTTGTTCCAGATTCTGCAGCTTGCGGACCAATTCCCACCATGGCTGCTCCAAATTAAACTCCCATTTAAATTTGAATTTTATATTCCCTGCCTCACTTTCCCAATTTTGGGTGCATATAACCCCATTAATTCTGGGCCTTTATGCCCCTCCCTGCAGCTACTGCTGGCCTTGAAATTCCCGCTCTTCCAACTCTGCATTGTCATCAGCCGCCAATTGTTCATGACTCACAACTCCTGTCTCTGCATTTGCAGTACAAAAACATTTACATCCCAATCGGGGCTTCAAATGACTTCGGCCCTCATTGGACTGTCTCTTTATGATCTTAATACCACTACACTTTTTCTTTACCCCTGCCCAATCGTCATTAACACACACCCCGTGCACGCCGGGTTGATGACCCTGGGCACTCAGTCAATCCTGGCAGGGTCCATCCAAAATGCCATGGGAACCGGCAAGACTACTGTCAATCACTTCGCTCACCAGCATTGGCTCAAACCTGCACACCGGCGGTCTGATTTTGCTCCCACCCTGAGCAGACTTGCCCATCACCACGCTCATTGAAAGTCCGAACACCTGGCTCCGAACACAATATCCAACTCACCTCTTTCTCCAGGTGCTTCTTCCATATTTTGCAATGTACTGTATGCTCATAAACACATTTGCACAAGGGGATTTTAAGAGACTTCAAGGTCTGTGGCTGAGAGAAAAAGAGCAAACCATAATGTTGAAAGGGATACAAACATTGGAATGAGCAAGGATGAACATGTTTTCATCTTTTCTGCTGAGTTTGAGTTCAAATAGTTTGCCACAAATAAATGACAATCTATAATGGAGCAAATGTAATCGTATCCAATTCAATGTGCAATGTCGAAAGTCAGAGCTGGTGGCAGATCAGAGTGAGATGGAAAATATATATACTTGGTCACCATGCGCTTAGCAGAGAAACCCCAGAACCATCATACATATTTGAGCAAACTCAATATGATGTTTTTTTTGTCTCAAGTCAAATGTAATTGAGTCAGTTTGCAATTCAAACGAAAGCAAGATAATTATTATGACAAAATATATGAACTGTTGCTTGTGTGTCCACCAACACTTATTTTATAGTTTATTCTTTTATATCGTCAGGGATCCAAGGTTCGCGTTTCACCATGAGGGGATGTGCCCGAGTTCGACCCAAACACCTGGTCCTGAGGCCACTGGGCACGAATAACTGTGCGCCGGTGGGTTGCTAATCAACCAGGAGTGCCGATTGGTCCCGCCCATCCTGACAGGGTTCACACAATTTCACGTGTTACCATTTCCAGCGGATTGGCTCGAGCCCTGGATGCATACTCGAGTTTACTTTCCATATCAGGTGCAGCCAAGCAGAGCTGCTGAGTATGCACCGGCTAACAAGAGCAAATTGGTAAGGTAAAACTTACCAGCTAACAACGTATGGACTGTGCTGAACTAATAGGGAAAGACGAGATAAACTGGATATATTTATAACAAGCAGGTTTATTTTTATCGAAGGAGAGGAAAGGGTATGTGGCAAAGCAAGCAAGGATGGGTGCAGTGTGGCAAAGCAAGCAAGGATGGGTGCAGTTTGGCAAAGCAAGCAAGGATATGTGTCGTGTGGCAAAATAAATGCAAGTATTTATGAAAGACAGGGTCGAGCTATTCTGAAACTAAACTTCGACAATCCTATCTTATATAAACATGACAGGCACCATCAGAGACATAGCCGAGGAAATTAGAAAGCAAAGTCCATACATAATAGAATGAAAGTACGAGGTGTTTGTGACCTCACTATTACCTTGCACGGTCAACAGACCAAAGCAACCCAGTCACTGAGGAGGGGGAAGGGGGAGGGGAGGAAAACTGAGGGTTTCTAAGGTGCGTGATTGGAGGAGGTGTGATGAAGTGTGTAGTGATTGGCAGATGAGGTGGAAAGAGGACGGTATAAATATGTGAGTAAGGGGTTTTGAAATAGAAGAAATAACATGTGAGAGTAATAGACTGAATGTGAGCAGAACAAAATCTCTGAATGCACTCAGCACATTGTTCACCCAACCAGTGCTCTGCCACACCTGCTCCATCCACCTATTCAGCTCCGCCTTCCATCCCTTATAGCCAACCAAGTCAAAAGCCAAAATCTGTCAGAGATCACTCCCGCAGGTGTCTTTGTTGTTGTTTTGGAAGGGAGGAACTTAAAGACATATCAGGATGGGTGGTAGAAGTTTCTGAGCACCACTATTGGTGCACAGGCAATTCTTCAAGTGGTGGCCCCGCCCATGCGAGAACATAGCACTGGAAATGGCCTCATTCACTTTGCACTTTTCAACGCGACCCATCTCTGACTTTATCATGGGGTGAAGGTATCTGGTGGCACTCTCTGACAATTAACATGTGCTGGACAACAAAGGGGCTATAATTGAGTGGAGCGCTAGGGCTATTCATATAATGTTGAATGGATCGAGCACACACTTGTGGTTCAAGCTACATGCCAGGACGTCCCAAGCACAAGCACATAGAATGGCACATGGGGCACATTGCTCCCCAACATCTCCAAATGGCAGTGATGGGCATCTGTGGCGGTAACTGTGGTTGCGGCGTTCACGGTGGCGGAATAGCAAAGAGTTATGGCAAGGTGATTGAAGCGTCATGGAGGTTGTGGCGGTTAATGGTGAAGGTAAGTGGGCTTGTATTGAGGTTAGCATTTTTATCAAGCATTTTCGTGGTTGTAGAAATGTTATAGCATTGTGGTGCGAGTCTGGAGAAAGAATGAGGTGAGCGTCTGTTTGATAATGGTGTGAGGTTTGAATGTGAAATGGCATGCATATGCAAATAACCTGCCTGTTGTTGTGGTCTGCATGCTTGTTTGAAGGAAAGGAGTGATGGGGGGGGGGGGGGGCGGCGGTCGTGTATGCAAAGTAAAATAAGTAAAGGATGCGAATAAAGACCTGCCTGAAAGCCCTCGCGACACATTTTGTCCCATAAACCCAATTGATGTATGGAAAGGGCTAGACAAAACGAAAAATAATGAAATAACTGTCTCGGGACTGCTATACATTGTGTTTCCTTGCCTAGGGGGCGCAGCAGCTTCACAGAACCACAACAATATTTTGTGCAAATAGGCAGCGTTCAGTTTAGGCTGAATACCGAAACTCCGTGTTTCCTTCTAAATCCTTTGTCCCAAATCCATGGCTTTCTGAATCGACATTACCCAGTTGCACCCAGCTGTTCCTGGACTCTGTGTCCTTTTGTTCTGATGAGATGGAGAGCTTCTTGTCAAACCTGGACTCTGATTCTGCAACCGGTCCAAACAGAATCAGCCCATGAGTCCTAAAAACCTGCTCTGCTGCCCTTGCTAACCCTCTCTCTGTGCAATTCACCCGCATTTGCTCAAGGTCATTTGCCATCTGCTTGGAAATCAGCAAACATTACCAATCTGCATAAAACAGGTTGCCCTGGTGTTGGCTTAACAGGAAGGGTGGTGGGCTTGGGATCCTAGGATCCTGAGTTCAAATCACATTCGGAAGTTGAATTAATACCAGGTGGGGATGGCTCTGCCTGTCATCCTTCCGATCTCGGCAAAATGAGTGCCAGTTTGCTGGTATCCTGTGTCAGAGTGTTGACCTATCCAGGATTCAGCCCAACAGCCAAGGAGACTGCTTAGGTAGCAACAACGCTCTGCACAGCATATGGTCCAGATGGATGGATAAAACAGTTGCAAAAACAGATCTCTGCAATAACAGACCAATGAGGCTTCTCCCCATCATCAACAAGGTTCTGGAATCCATCATCGCTTCAGACATCAAATCCTTCCTCTTCTCCAATGGCTTGATTTCCGATCATCAATTTGGATTCAGACCAGGTAACTCTACACTGGATATGCTGCTTCTGCTCTCCCAACAATGGATGGAGGTCCTCAATGCCGGACATTAAATCAGAGCCACCTCCCTAGACATATTGCGTGCTTTCGATTCGGTCTCGCATGCTGCTCTTCTCACCAAACTCTTCCGATGGTATCCAGAGTCTTCTCCACTCATGTGTCACAGACTTTCTCTGCTGTTGCAGTCAACATTTGGCACATTTTTGGAGTTCTCTCATCCCCTCTTCCTGTCCAGGCTGGAGTTCCTCAAGGCACTTTCTGGGCCCTGTTCTTTTTCTGGCTTTCATCATTGAAAACCTCTGACACACTGCAATCACTCTGACACACTGGAAAAATCCTCTTTATCTCTTTGCTAATGACTGCACCCTTTGTCGTACCATCTGCCATCCCTCAGGTCAGCAAGCAGCACCTCTTCACTCTCCATAGATCTGGAAACACGTGGAACAAGCTGGTCCAACATGTGGAACATGTCTTTCAATCCTGACAAATCTCACACTCTCACTATGTTTCTCCGAAAGAAACATCTGGAAATCCCCCCCCATATACTTTCTCAGCAGTCCTTTCATTAAAGATTCTGGGTCTCACGATCTGCCATGATCTTTCCTGGGAAAGCACATTTCCATGCTCGCCTCTAAAGCCAGTCGCCGACTGGGCTCTCTCTGCCGTGCAAAGTTATTTCGTGGCAAACCTGAGATCCTGACCATGAACAAAGCTTTTGCCTGCAGCCGAATGGAGTACTGCACTCCGCTCTGGGCTGGTGGTCGTGCCACTCACCATTCTTGGATTCAGGGTGTTGAAACCAAGGTATTTGGGATCATTAATATATCATGCGATGAGACCAAGTTTTTGGGTCTCTCACTGCAGGCAGGTTGGTGTTCTTTCTGTCTTCTACCGTCTCCTCTCCCGCCTTGTCCGCCCTGCTCTGTCTGAGATATGCCCCCCCCTCCTCCCCATATTTATGCAAGGTGCTCGAGGTCTGCGAGCAACCCCCTTCTGGTAAAACTGCCAAAATCAAGAATCACTGCTCATCTTCACTCTTTCATTCCTCTTTTTCCCAACCTTTGGAACAAACTCCAATGCTCCCTCAAATCCCACTCTTCCCTCCTGGTCTTCAAAGCAGCTGTTCACCACCATCTCTTTTCTTCCCCATCCAAAACCACGATCTGTTCTTCCCCCGATAATCCACCCCAAACCCACCTCCTTCAAATTCCCTGCTTTCCTTCCTGAAAGTCCCTGTCATGTAAGGACCTGAAACTCCCTGTCGTGTTCATCTTGTTTACCCTGTGTACCTTACTCCATCCTTCTCTCTCTTCTGCAGATCTCATGTCTCTGTTCCACACTGTTTTTTTCCTTCCCTCTCCCTCCTCTCTTGTCTCCTGCTCCTCTTGTTGTACATTCTGTGTGTTCACTCTCATACGAGCTTTGACAGTGTAGAAAAAAAAATCGTGACAGTTATTTTTGAAAATCTTTGATCAATTGAAAGGTTCATGAAATTGATAAATAGCACTGAGCACTACTATACTGAGTGTTACTTTAGTATCCTGCACACTGAGCACACTTTTTGTTAAATAATCTGGATTTTTGTTTTTGTATGACGAAACATATATTGCACTTTGAATTTGTTCTTCTGTACAGGAAACATTCTACTCAAAACAAAAGCTACGGCTATTTTTGTCTTATGGCACTACAAACATCTTGTTCCCTTTGGTGAAATAATCTTGAAGTATAATATCACAAGAAAATTCTTCATGGGATTTGTTGCTTCCCCTCTTGTACAAATTCCTCATTTGTCAGGGGTTTATCAAGGATCATTTGGGTTTGACATACAAACTGGATTTGTTGAAGGATTGGAAGATTTTATTTCGAGTTTGAAACCTCAAACTGTTGTGAAAACAATGTTTCAGCTTCAAAAATCCTCCACATCTCAACCAATAACAAAGATCATCAAAAATAAAAAAAATATCTTCAGCAGTGCTAATCCTATCTGTTTTGAAAACACATCCACTGATTTCGAAAATCTCCGTGATGTATTTCCTGTACATGTCGCTAGTTTTGAAAATGACCTGAAGGAGAAATTCCCAGGAAATAATCATTTGATTCACTTGAATAACATGATGCAATCACAGCAAATAATTAATCACTCAAACAACTTTGCCTGCATTTCAAGTATCACATCAAGAAATTGTACTTTCCTGTCCAATTGGGATTGTTCAAATGTTAATTTTCTAACACAGTATGGGATGCTTGGCAGGAAAACGAATAAAACAATTCACAAGAAGCTGCTCTATGCAAATATAATTTTACAGGAAAGTTTACATCATTCCAAATTACATCTTGGATCTTTTGACGATTTCCTTTTCGAAGTTTGGGAAAATATATTTAATTGTTCATGGAAACCAACGAGTGAGGGACTGAAATATTGCACTGGAACTGAAAGTTTGGAGAATGTAGATACACAACTCACAGATGTATCACAGCTTCGGTACGGCTACCTAGCTTACCTTGCGGTGTACGCAATTGCACATTCTCTTCATAATCTCTTCACATGTGTACCTGATCATGGACCTTTCACAAATGGGTCATGTGTGGAGGGAAACTTTCATTCTTGGCAGGTGAGGTTTCTCTATTGTTTTGGCTCAAATCTTCAATATCTAATTGTTCTCCATTTGTCTCATATATTTAAATGTTCAGGTCAAAACATTTTGCCTTCTGATAATATATTGTCACGACAGACAGCCTCCCTGTGAATGTCCGAACGGTTTCTACTCACTACTGCATTCACTTTAATTTACAACTTTACTATTCCCCAAGGTTACTGAAATAATCTGAAATTGATGGAAACTCGTACATGAGACACATGGATCAAACACTTTTCTTACCTTTTTAATGGTTTATTTATTAAGAGTATGGGGGGAAATTGTGGATGGGAAAAGCAGTTCAGAATAAACTACATTATGTAAATCAACAGACACAAAGTGTGAGAAGCAAAGGTGGATCCAGGATTTTAGTTTGGGGAGTGGGGAGGGTGGAGGAAGGGGGGGGGGTGAAGCGGCACAAAAAATGTACATTGTGTTGAAAAATAGAATATCTCCGAGCAAAGCAAGGGAAACATTTTTTTGGTGGGTGTTTCTTTTTTCATAAATTCTGAAGACTATTCTAAACAGAGAAAAAGAACGCTCTGAGAGACTTGAAAATAAGTCCTTTGAAGAAAAACCTTTCACCCAAAACTCAACATTTATTTTAATTATCTCATGATAAAAATCCAATTAACTGAAAAGCAAACATTGAATATAATTAACCAAATGGCAAAACGACCATAACAAATCAATTGTTCTGACATAAACTGCAATGGTAACAAGCATTCAGATAACAAAGTTGATATGTGACATCACCATGATTGTCTGATGAAACCTAAGTAATCAGAAAGGGGATTCATGAATCACATCTTTTGGGGATGTTTTCTTGCATACATGTCCACAATCCTCTCAATGGCAAACCCAATATCTTTGTGCACGTATAACAACACCAATATATTGAATTGTTCTGCCCCCATAGTGATCCTGGATGCATTCTTTATGGATTTCAGTCACGAGTTTTCCCTTTCAATGCCCACCGGATGTCACATTGAGCAACAAATTTCGGATTTTGGTGATAATAGAGTACATCTGTGGGCACGTTTTCGTTTCTTCAAGGGTTTTAAGATGTCATCAGCTTTTCTGGCTTGGCCATCCCCCATTTGGCACCATAACACCAACTCTTGATTGAATGTGGAAAGAATAGGCAAGTCCTTCCGATATTAACTCCAAGATGGTGTCCAAAGATTGCTGATCCAGTCATTTCAACTGTGAAGGAACCAAATTCATGGCTCTTGTCGACAGCTTGGACAAACTACCAAACCACATGATAAACTGCTGGATGAGCGAGTCAAGGAAAAGCAGAAAAATGGCAAGCCTGAAGTATTTTTTTGTTCCTTTGGTGTATCTGCAGGTATATTATTTCTTTACGTTTGTCTTTCACAACACCTCGGTGGAACTAATGATGTGAGGTTTGCCACCTTTGCCATTTGCATTGCATTTCCCCATAGTCATAATCATGATTGTTTTCCCTTGCACCTGATATGGTTCCTCAAACAGATTCCACTTTCCGCCGGAACTCCAGGGGCCTCTGTCTGGTCGTCGCCCAGACAGTCGACTGGCCCATCCCGATCTCCTTGAGATGCCCATCAACCTGCTGCAAACATGAGGCACGTGGTTGGCCCATTGTCCTCCTCCACTCACGAGGCTCCCTCAATGAGAAAATCAGGTGAGCAGGATCAGCGTCAGGAAAACGAGCCATATGTTCATACAGCCTCAGCTGATGCTCATGGACTATGCAGGTAACAAACCTCATTTGAGTCTCTCTCAGCAAACGCTCATTGGACACAAAGTCCGACGAGCGTTAGCCATGGATTCTCCAAAGAGACTTGGTACCAAATAAATTAAGTCTCAGTCCCAGGTCCCTGGTCAGAGTCCAAGTCTCACATCTATAGAGCAAGACTGCAAGCACCAAGGACTTGAAGACTCGGACTTTCATCCTCCTGCACAGGTACCGACAGCACCACACCCCATGTTCCAGTGAATCTATGACTACCCAGGCCTGACCAAGATGTTTATTGACCTCTTGCTTAAGGCCAGCAGTGACATGATTATCACTGTCAAGGCAGTTGATAGCAGCATCAAAGATGTCATTGAAAGACTGGATCTTAGTTTTTACCCAGGAAACCCGTAATCCCAGAGGCTCCGACTCCTCAATCAGCAACTTGATGGCCTCCAAAAGGATATCCAGAGTCTCCGCAAAGATGACTTCATCATCTGCGAAATATAGGTCAGAAATATTGACATTCCCAAACAATGCACCGCAGGATGTTAATTGAGAGATTAATCATATCAAAAATTATAAACACGAAATATTCTGAGAGACTTTTAGTAAGAAAGCTCCGACAGCATTTGATGAGAAACGATATATAATGAGTGATGGAATAAATACATTACCTTATGGGTTTAAAGCATAAGTTTTAATAAAAAATGTGGGTTTAACAGGCTACCGCCACCTTTTTTTTACTGGTGTTCTTGGCGGTATGCCTGGTGTTGGCTTATTGGTTAGGTGCTGGATTTGGGATGCTAAGATCCTGAGTTCAAATCCCACTTGGCTGTTGAATTAATACCAGGTAGGGTTGACTTTGCCTGTCATCCTTTTGAGGTCAACAAAATGAGTGCCAGCTTGTTGGTATACTGTGTTGGAGTGGTGACCTGTCCAGGATTGTGCCCATTAGCCAAGGAGACTGCTTAGGCAGCACCAATGCTTTGCAAAGAGTATGGTCCTGTTGGATGGACGGAGATTATATATTTATACACAGAGGGTGGTAAATAAGAATGCAAGGGGGGTAAATAAGAAAGCAAGGGGGGAGGGGGGTTAACGGGCTACCACTGCATTATTTTAAATTGATGAATAAATTAATTTATTGCTGAAAATAAAATATACTTTTATTATGACGAATCAATTTGATTCAGGAAATGATCATATGAAAGGGGGTGAAGCCCAGCCCCAGTCAGGGGGAGTAGTGTGAAAAGGTAGCACTATGACGAAGTAATGTCTACCAGTTTGAAAAGGAAAAATATGAGAGAATAAGCGAGCAAATATTGCGACTTCGAGAAATGGTAGACATTAATGCTGCAAAAGCTTCCCTTTTGACACTCCTGAGGCCGTGTTCAACATCAGGGGGTTTTTTTTACAACTAAAATGGCCACCAGTCGGCATTATTTGATCTGATTTAAAAAAAAATGAGGTGCATATGTAAGCCATCATTCAATATCAGTGTGCCAAGTTTTAACAACATCGGTAAATGCATTTCCGAGAAATGGTTGAGGACGTGTTCAACATTGGGCTTTTTTTACGACTAAAATGCCTGCCATTCGGCCATCTTTTATCAGTATGCAAAATAAAGTGAGGTTCAAGTGTGCGCTATTGTGTTCTGTGTGTTCAAAGCCTGAACCAAATTAGACCATGTATATCTGAGAAATGGTTGGGTACACGTTTAAGTTAGTAAATGGGTGCCAGTCGGCCATCTTGGATCTGATATCGAAACAAAAGGAAGTGTGTATGAAAGCCAGCATTGCCTATCTGCTTGCCAAGATTGAAATACATCGGTAAATGAATGTTCGAGAAATGGTTGAGGACGTGTTCGACATTGGTTTATTTTTGTATAACTAAAATGGCTCCTGGTCGGCCAACTTTCTTCCGATGTTGAAACAAAAGGACGTGCATATGTAAGCCTGCATTATTTGTCTGTCTGCCAAGTACAAATAAAATCGGTCCATACATGTCCGAGATAAGGTTGCAGACACACGCGCACACACAGATACAAAAATCAAGACCATCCATAAGCCTCTGTTTCGGAATAAATCCAACGGTGGCTTTAAGTACCATTCCTGTCACACCAGAAAGGCACATATGGCTGCCAAGACAATTTCATTGTCAACGAGAACAGTCCTGGATGGGTCATCACTCCGATGCAGGTTGCCCCGAATGGTTGCTTCCCCAATACACGAGTACTCATTTCACCAACCTCAGAAGGATGATAGGCTGAGTCAACCCCACCTGGTGTTAATTCAACAGCCAACAGGTGATTGAACTCAGGACCCTTAACCATGAAGCCAACACTCGGCTATCGTGGCAGCTATGTTCATGTCAAAGCTTCGTTCCTCCAGTCAATGTTGAATGATGTCATCCCAAAGATGAATAATGGATCAACCCGAGACGAAAAGGAAGCGAAAGTGCAGGGATAGTGAATAATTTGAGTCAAAACGAAAGATGACTGTTTCCTTCACGTCAGTGCTTCCAAATGTGAAATTTTAACATTCTTCTTTGAAACAGCATTTGCTGACAAGACGACAACCTCTGCAAAAAATACGACTCTGATGACTCGCACAACTACCAGGCTGTTCATAGGGGATGGAAGACACTGGTGAACATATATCCATTGCATCCAAGGAGAACCAAGGATTCCACGCACCTGTTATCAACGTTTTACAATGAACCTTAACAGATTGGCCAAATCTACTGAATATAATCCTGAACCATCATGCTCTTCACTTGCTCAAGGGTATCCTCAGTATATGGAGCCAAACAGATATTCAAGTCCAAGTGTATATTCTGTAGCAAAGAAGGTCGTAAAAAGACGAAGTTCAATGGTATCTGGACAACTGAAGCTACTTCAAGAATTGAATTTGATGGAGGAGAAACTGTCAAAAATAGCAGAATTGAAAAAGGATGAAAGGCTTCTTGTGCCTGGGCAGTGGCTGGGAGTTTGAAACACCATGTCAATCTCATGCATCTGCCTATATGAGTGGTGTTATCAGTAATGCTGATATATATATATATATATATATATATATATATATATATATATATATATATATATATATATATATATATATATATATCAGACACAGGTGGAGGCCATTCAGTCCATCATGCCGACAGGATATCATCACCACACTGATTTATCAACACAAGATCCAAAGAAGAAAATACAATTTTTATATATTTTTGAGGGTTTTTGTGTTTTATTTTGTTTGTTTTAAGTATTTGTAGTTTGGAGATGAAAAAAAAATAATTCCCCTCCTCAGGGGAGGGGGCATGAGCTTGGTTAAAACACACATCAACCACACAACACCCCTTGATAAGATACCCACCAACAGAACTCCGTACACATGCTCACAATCACCCATCAATGCTCAAGCTACCTAAAAGTCCTGCCAACATCCCTATACCCTCGAGCTCCATAACTTAGAGGTACCTATCTAATTCTAATTTAAACTTATCTGCTGTTTCTGCTGTCACTACCTTTCCAGGGAGGCCAATCCATGCATCAGCTACGCTCTGAGTAAAAGTACCTTGCCTTACTACTGTGTCCACTCTCCTCTTTACTCTCAGGCTATGGACCCTGGTCCTTTCACTGTCTACTCTGTTGAATATTTCATCTGCACTTGTTTTATCTCTGCCTTTCATTATCTTAAACATCTCCATAATATCTCCTCGTAACCACCTCCTCTCTAGTGCATAAAGCCCTGTCTCCTGCAGCCACTCCTCACAGCTAAGTAGGTCGGCCCGGATTCAACATAGCAGCCCTGCGCTGAACCCTATCTGTGGCATCTATGTCCTTACTGAGTTGTGACCAAAACTGCACACAATATTCTAGATGTGGCCCTCACTAAATTATTGTACAATGTCAACACGACCTCTTGATTTTCGAAATTATCCCCCTCCTGATACAGCCTAAAACCCTATTTGCTTTTACTGGAAGCTGCCTGGCACTGTGCTGCCTGCTTAACTCCCATATCTATTACCACCTCCAGATCGTTCTTCTGTGTCACATGCTCCAAAATTACCCCTTGTATCTTGTAATCTCTATTTTCATTGTTCTTTCCCATCCCCAACACCTTACACTTGCTCAGGTTAAATTCCATCAGCCAGTCCTTTGCCCAAACCATACAAGTATCAATACTTTCCTTTATCTGATCACCACCACCTCTAGTATCCACCTTATCCCCAAGCTTTGTGGCATCTGCAAATTTGGAAAGCTTACTCTTCACCCCATTATCCAAATCGTTGATGTAATAATGAAGAAGAATAATCTTCATACTGATCCCTAATGTACCCACTGGATAAATCCTCTGAGCAAGACATCCTCCCACTCAGAGCCACACTTTGCTTCAAATCACGAAGTCAGTTTGCAATCCAATTAGCTCCAAGACCAGGCACTCCACAAGATCTCAACTTGGCTAACAACCTCCTTAAATTCAAGATAGCTTTATGCTGCCAGGCAGCTTAAAATTCTTAAAGTTTAGATAGACAATGTCCACTGCCATTCCCTCATCCACCCAATCAGATTGCTTCCGAGCACTCCAAAAGATTTGTGAGACAGGAACTACCATTGGTAAACCCATGCTGATTGCCTTTAATTAGTTTGTATTTATTTTAATTGTTCCTCATCTGAACCTTAATTATTGTCTCCAAAACCTTCCCCACAACTGAAGTCAAACTAACAGATCTAAAGTTTCCCAATTCTTCTCTGGATTCTTTCTTATATAATGGTATTACATTTGCGACTCTCTTATCCTCCGATACCTGTCCTGACTCCACTGAGCTCTTGAAAATATCCGTTAACATCTCGCTTACCTACTCAGCCGCTTCCCTCAATACTTCCCACATTTTATTTGGATCTGGAGTCTGATCTCCACTTCGATTTCCTCGCTGTTCCTTTTCTTCCTCCACTCCAACCTGGATCTTCTGCAAAAAAATCCTTTTTCACCTCCTCGATAGATACTCTCAGTTATTGGCAATTCTTCCAGCTGTACCTGTCGATAAGTTGAAGCAAAAATACCTGTTTAATAAGCCTGCCATCTCACTTTCCTCACTAACCACTCTCCTGGTGCTATTCCTCAATGGGCCCACACTGGTACTAACCTGTTCTTTTCCCCTGATATACTTAAAGAAAGCATTGCTAAGATATATTTAATATTCTTCGCCATCTCCTTCTCAAACTCTCTTTTGGCTTGCCAAGTTATTTGTTTAACTTGTCCCTGTTTCCTTTGATAATGATATAAATCTAACTCCAGTCCTGTTATTTTAAACCTTATAAATGCCTTTTGCTACTCCTTAATAGCGTTCCTTATCTCACTGCTGAACCACCCTGGTCTCTTTCTACTTCTAGTTTTACACGTCATTGGAATGTACTTAATCTGGACTCTGCGCATTTGGTCCTTGAAGGTTTCCCATTTTTCTGATCCTGATTGCCCTACTGTTTGCTTCTCCTAATCTGCATCACCCAACTCTCTCATCATACCCTCAAGGTTTGCCTTCCTGAAATCTAATAGCCTTACCCTACTATCCTGAACTCTAACCCTTAACAGAGACTTTACACACACAATGTTATGGTCACTTTCTCCTAAATAATCCCCAACATCCACCTCCTCCAACATATTGGGATCGTTACTTAAAGGGAGGTCTAACACTGGATTCACCCGAATGGGCTTATCTACAAACTAGGTTGAAAAGCAATCCTGGACTAAAACTAGGAAATCCTCATCTTCTCTTCCCTTTTCCTGTTCCTGGACCCAATCTATCCCTTGCAAGTTAAAATCCCCCATAATCAATACTCTTCCATGACCACATGCTCTTTTGAAATCTCCATGTACTCTACCTTCCTCCTATTCCTTCCCACCCGGAGCCCTATAAAAGCATCCTTCCAGTATGTTACTGTTTTTACAATCTCTAATCTCTACCCACACAGATTCCTCAACATTTATTCCTTCCTTGATGTCACCCCTTTCTCTTGATGCAATGCTCTCCTTTACCCAGATTGCTACTCCTCCTCCTATTCTCTCCTTCCTATCACACCGGTACAACTTGTAGCCTTCTAATCATGTCCTCCAGTTACTCTCCTCCTAAAACCATGTCTCACTCACTGCAACTATATGAAACTCCTCACTGTCCACTTTGGCTTCAAGCTCTTCCATCTTATCATTTCAACATCTGGGATTGCGATCAAATGTTTCACTTTTCCCTTCATGAAATTCTACTTTCCTGCTTGGCCTTACTAATCACTATTTTATCATCAGTTCCTTCCTTAATCAGTTCCACTGCAATCCTTGCTGCACCCTTTCGATTTAACACACGGCCATCATTCAGGAAACACTTCCTTTGTCCCTGAAATGATTCCCACTGCTTCCTAAAAGTAAAACCTTCGTCCCTACACCATTCTTCCAGCCATTGTTAACCCTCTGCCATCTTCGAAGATGGATGGAGGTTATTGTTTTCACTCCTTTCTGTTTGTTTGTTTGTTTGTTTGTTGACAGTATTACTGAAAAACTCCTCGACGGATTTCGACGAAACTTGGTGGGGGGGTTAGGTATGGTCCAAGCATCATGCCATTAAATTTTGGACTTGGTACCCCTCCCCCCCCAAAAAAAATAATTGTTGGAGAAAAAAATTTTTTTTTTGCATTTCTACATGTTTTAAGTGATTTCCAACCCCCCCCCAACCCCCAAAAAATTGTTACCCCCCCAAAAAAAATTGTTAGAGAATTTTTTTTTTTTTTGCATTTCTACATGTTTTAAGTGATTTCCAACCCCCCCCCAAAAAAAAATTGCTACCCCCACCCAAAAAAATAGAGAAAATGTTTTTTTGGGCATTTCTGCATGTTTTAAGTGATTTCCAACCCCCAAAAAAATTGTTACCCCCCCCCCAAAAAAAATTGTTAGAGAAAAAAAAAAATTTGCATTTCTACATATTTTAAGTGATTTCCACCCCCCAACAAAAAAAAATTGTTTGAGAAAAAATATTTTTTTTTTGTATTTTTACATGTTATATGTGATTTCCAACCCCCCCCCAAAAAAAATTGTTACCCCCCCAAAAAAAAAGGGAAAAATATTTTTGGTGCATTTCTACATGTTTTAAGTGTTATCCAACCCCCTCCAAAAAAAATTGTTAGACAAAAAAAAAATGTTTGCAATTTTTTTTCAACAAAATTTCGATTTATTTTTTTTTTTTTGCATTTTTACATGTTTTAAGTGATTTCCAACCCCCCCCCCCAAAAAAAAAAAATGTTGGAGAAAAGAACTATAACTCTGTCAGCACTGTTGACATCATATTTAATGAATAAGATATAACGTTCACTTGAGTGATCCAGCAGTATTGGCGGCGGAGGTTTTGCACTCTCCCGAGTGCTCTAGTTTGAAATATTTCGCTCTTCTCATAATTCCTTTATCGTTTCCTAATCTTGGGAGAATCCCAGAAAACATTACCTCACAACCCTTTACATTCATTGCTTACCCAATATCCTGTATATATCCAGTATCTATCCTGTAGGAGTGATAGGTTTGTATGGAGTTGCTTGGTTCATGGACCTGTCAGAGACATCTCGAGAGAAATTAAGTCGAGAAACTGTGAACTTAAGTGTGACTTGACACCACACGTGGGGGGGGGGGGGGGTGGTGCTGTGTTACTTAGATAGTGATCGAGACAAATTTCCCCCAGTGTGTAACTGCCTCCTGTGAACTTTCCCTATGTTTTAGTATTACAAACCACAAATGAAAAAATTACGTTTATATAACAACAAGCGAGCCCAACGTCCAAGTGAGCTCGGTCATCCGGCCTGGTCGATGTTAACTGCACGTCCACCACGATTGGGTTTGGGGGGGGGGATTAAACTAACCGTCTGGACCACGACCAATTGTTCAAAACCTATGAATAAACTTTCCTTATATCATTCGCTCCTTGGTGTACCACAACCAACTTCTAACTCCCATGACCCGCCCGATGCAATGTCATTTACCCTTCCTTCAATGTCCCTAACTCCCGCTCCTTCAAAACTGCACAGAATTCTGTGTCTACAATCCTTCCTGCAGAATAAAGAATCGACATATTTAATCGTTTCATCACCCACAAAAACTGTATCCCGTACATCATTTCTACCAATTTATATTGCTGCACCTACACCACTCCCGACACCAGCTGCACCTCAACCACCACCTGCCCCCACTGAACATCCATCACTGCCTGCCCTGTCGTACCATCCCCACTGCCTGCTCCCATGAATTGAAGTAATATCAAGGTTATTAACATACCTGAGGAATTCTCGACTGTGCAAATGTGAGTGATTATAATGACTGGGTCGATATAGTGCCCAAACTTGAGAAAAGATAACAGGAGTGAGAATTTGAGGAGCATGTAAAATGGTCAGAGAAGAAAGGAGCAGGATGTGATCAGAAAACAGCAAAGATTTGGCTCCAGCTCACAACTGGAAGGAGCATTACCCGGAATCTCTGTTACCTTTGTGTTGTTACCCTGCTCACGTGAATCAAAATGCGGGTTAAGCAATTGCTACACGTCTGTCTGTCCTTCAGTCTGTCTTAGCAGTTTATGAGCGAGCAACAACTTATTTAAATGGAATGTTATATTTTGAACATGAATCACATGACAAGTTTCTCTTTTTATCATAATTTGTGTCTGAATTAATGGTGATCACATATGTGCAGAGAGGAGTGAGATAATACTTTGACTCTGTCTACCTGGCAGTCAAACAAATTTGAAAATCTAATTTTAAGGATGTTGTAAAGGACACAATCAATAGGCATGAATAACTAATGTAACGCGTTTGATAGGGTGATCTAATAGACACCAGGTAAAGCAGTGGTAAAACCTGGAATTAATATATTTATACATCTTTAAACCTCTTTAAAACTTTTGTTAAATTTAATGATATTCCTGACCATTGTAGACAACAAATCACCTTCATAATATTTCTAAGAACCATGCTCTGCATCAGCATTTCTGCAATGTATGGGTGAAGATGCTGATGGTGTGTGTTAAAAGGTGATCGATAAGGGCCTCCAACTCCGAAACTGCAACTCAACCTCGACTTATTGCAGGGTATGACAATGCTTTGTTATTTTTTTTTGTACACATACTTGAGGCGAGTGGAAGAGCTCGAACGAGTACACTGAACGGATCAGGACACAACAGGACAAAACGAGCAGTTCAGAGATGGGGGAAACACCAACAGCAGAGTTGAAAACTAAAATTGAGATTGACTTGAACAAACAATGGGTGTGGGGGGACAGAGGAGGATGCATGGAGTTGACAAGATGGATACAGCAGATGCATGCGGTGGACAAGAATGGATACAGGAAGAAAAACTCAGCATGGAAATTTACAATGAGGAGGGATTGGGGTACAGGTTAACGAGGGCATAAAAGTGATGTATATCAGACTGATTCACTTGTGCTAAACTTGTGGATTTAAAAAAAAAGTCTTTAAAATAATTGTTTTAGTAAAACTGAAATACTGTATTATATTTGTTCACCTTGTTTAAACAACACTAATGATTATTTTTCTTCTCTAAAGCTACTTTTATACCTCAAGAATGTGCAATTTGAAAACAATTTGGGGAAGCTGAATGAATTTGATGAGGACAGAAGTTTTCCTTCCCAGTTTGAGTTGTTAAACCTGCAGCCTGGCAGTAATGGCAAGATTCACTTCAAGGTTGTGGGATCCTTTGATTCTCCCAATGGTGAAGGATTACAGGTCAAGGAAACTGATATTTGGTGGAACAATGAGAATCAAGAAGTGAGAACTCATTAACTGTTTATGGGGTTGTGCTTCCGGTTGGTGGGATTGGTGATCCTGACAGCACAACGTGATAAGTGCTTATTTTTTATTCTATATTTTTTGCCAAATCGAAAATTCACAAGTATATTAATTGGTCAAGTCTGTTATTCGATGTCCATTTGTATGTCAAAAGGATTCTTGTTGCAATTCTGCCCCCATCTTAATGGAATCTAATTACCTGGAAGATCTCATCAAATGAAATTATGGTATTGTTTTGAGATCAAAAGTTTTAAGGACACTTAAAATTGCTTTAGCAGTGGTTTGGCAGCTGCTGCTCTGGCAGTTAATTTGTCAGATTGCGCAGAATATACTGAAGCAATAAACCAGTGGGATTTTGTCTCAAGTATCTGCTGAGGTTACAGTAGGTTAGGCATGGGAGCATGCACCGAAACAGTGAGTCGCTGCATCCACTTTCCGTGTGTACCCAGGGGCCCCCGTCTGGCCATCCCCTGGGCAGGTGCCTGGCCCATCTCCATCACCTTGAGATGTCGATCAACCTGCTGCACCAATGAGGCATGTGGTCACCCCACTGACCTTCTCCACTCACAGGGCTCATTCGCTGAGAGAATTTGGGAAGCAGGACTAGCGTCAGGAAATTGAACTACATGTCCATTCAGTCACAGCTGACCCTCACCTTTGACAGGTAACAAAACTCATTTGATTGTCTCTCAGCAACCGCTCGTTGGACACAAAGTCTGAAAAGTGTTTTCTAAGGATTCTGTGAAGAGAACTGGTACCAAAGGAGTTAAGTCTTCATCTCAGATCCTTGTTCAGAGTCCAAGTCTCACATCCGCAGAGTAATACTGGAAGCACCAATAACTTGTAGACTTGGACTTTCTTCATCCTGCATAGGTACCAACAGTACCACAACCCATGTTCCAGTGAATCCATGACTCCCCAGGCCCGACCAAGATGTCCATTGATCTCTGGCTCTCAACACGCGGAGACATGAACATCAATACTAAGGTAAGTAACTCTCTCCTTGACATCAACATCCTCACCACAAATATGTACAGACAAGATAGTAGCATCCAAGATGTCATTGAAAGGCTGGATCTTCATTTTGACGCTGGAAAGCCGCAGTCCTCATTCAGCACCTCGACGGCACATTCAAGGATATTCAGCGTCTCCGCAAAGATGGCTGGCTCATCTGCGAAATCGAGGTCAGAGATCTTGACATTCCCAAATGAGGCACTGCAGCTTGATCACTTCCACATCATCCAAATAATTCAGTCCATAAAAGCGCTGAAAAGAGCGGGGACCAATACACACACTTACAAACTCCAGTAACAACTATAAATAAGTTGGAGATAGAAACGCCACACCTCATGTCACTCTCAGTACCAGAGCATTGTTCCGATATCAGATTAATCAGTTTTGGTGACACCGCACGAAGACCTAAAATCATCCAGGTGGCATCCCAATTTATTGAATCAAACACTTTGTGGAGAACTAGATAGGCTGCAAGCAGCCCCTTGCCAAAACTTTCATCTGCGTTCGGTGAGGACAAGAAGAGCAAGGATACTGTCAATCCTTGACCTCTTGTTGTATAGCCTGACTGCTCTGGGTACTGGTGCTCAAGTGGATGGTGGTGCACCCCATCAATAATTGCCTGAGCAAAGACATTGCCCGGCACTGTGAACAGCGTCACCCCTCGGTAGTTGTTGCAGTCTTGGTGATTACCCTTCCCTTTCCAGAGAGTGACAAGAAGGCCCCTCTTACAGTCAATTGGGATGATGCCTGTGTTCCAGACAGAGTTCAGAACTGCATGCAACGACACAAATACAGCATTTCCACCACACTTGAGAAGTTTAGCATTGACGGCACAGATCCCAGGACCTTTATCCCATTTCTACCGGTTCAACGCAGCCAAACAAAGGTGGTTCACAGTTGATTGGAGGGTTAACAATAGGGATGGTTACACCCCGGACATCCAACTCAATACCTGGTTGGTCAGCCAAGTTCAGACACTCATAGTAACCAGCCCAATGGGCCTTCACTTCGGACTCCTCTGCAGAGTCCACCATCCTCCGCTCGACCTGGAGTACACCGATGGACAGGCTTGGAGGAATGCAATGCACAAATTCCTCTGTAAGCATGACGAGAATCACTCGATCACAAATGATGATCCACAGTTTACCACATCACAGATTCTTCGCACATCGGCCTCCTTATCTGCCATCAGCACAATCACAGTTTTCACCTCAATTCCCTGAACAGTTCAGCTCTGCCCTGAAGCCTGGCCCTGCTACTCTGGACAATAGTACCCAGTATCCCTTGGGAGACAAAGTTCTTCTTCACCTGATGGTGGGTTCCAAGACATCCACGGGCAATATCAAGGATGGTCTCTTGACGGCACTCCACAACTCTTCAGTATTCCTCAAAACACCCAGAACCACAAAATACCCACTCAGCCTGTTCACAAACTCCTCAGATACCTTCTCATCCTTGAGCTTGCCAACATCCAGCCTTGGCTGGGATGGCACCATTCTCCTGGATTTAAGCTGAAACTTCAGAGTTACTACTATAAGCCTGAGGTCAGTATTGAGGAACTGAGCACTCCCATGGAGCCTGCAGTTCTGAATCATCCTCCAGTGCCCACCAATGATAACATGGTCAATCTCCTTTGCCACAACAACAGCGTTTTAATATGAAGTCCAGCGATGAGCCTTTACATGCCAAAATAATTTACCAGCCACCCTAAGTCCACAATTTCTTATAAAGACAAGGAACTTAGGGCTATTCTGGTTCACAGTTACATACATATGGGGAACAACACATGTCCCATAACCATCCCTATCAGTGCCAGTTGATGCAGTGAAATCCCACAATACAAGAAGAGTGTCTCTCCTGGATCACCAATCAACCACAGTCTCGACCGTGGCAATGAGTGACGAATTCTCAGTCTCAAAATACGCTTGTTGACCAGTGTAATCAAAATTGTCAAGGGAGTCAGCATATTGGACACAGCCACAGCTACACCTTGGGGATGGTAACCATCAGAGCAACCAGACCAGTAGTGTGTGTAGCCAACCACCATGATATCACAACTGTCCGGTCTCCAAACTTCAGAGAGTACTGCGATACCGATATTGTAACGCTGGAGTTCAGATGATAGCAGAGACAGGTGATCATCCTCTGTTAGGGATAGGGCACTCCAAGCGCACACCTGAAGGGTCTGCCTCAGGTTAACCGAAGGAGACCACCGTCTGGTGGATGACACATCAGCACCACCCTGACCAACACCATCGCAATCCTACTCAGGAAGGTTCTCCTGTGCTTTTCCTCATGTTATCAAAGAATGAGGGTGCCGATGGCTTTGCTCCAATCCCGTCATCCAGTGAGCTGCCCTGTGAAGGGCAGCTGCACAGAGGTACTCCCATGGAGTGGGTTTTCAGTTTTCTTTGCGTTTTTTTGTGTTTTGTGGAATTAAGTGTTTTACGATGGCTGGAGTGCAGATCCTGCTACTAAGCTTCTAGAAAAGGGTAATCCAACTGCAGGAGGATGTCTGCAGACACAGATGGGCACCAGATATGGGTGTCTTCTGCCTCACAAGGAGCTTCTTGGCCCTTTGAGAAACATGAACTCGAATAACTGAAATAATATCTCACAAACAACATGCAACAACAATCATGTATCTCTAACAATAAAAAGTATGTTGAACCTTAAGGCCCAGTCACACCTTGACGTTTTAGCCAGCGATGGCAACGTATTAAAATTTATGTAAAACGCTGGCTTACGTTGAACTTTTGATGTTTTTTTTTAAAGATTCGGACGTATTCATAGCGACTTGGTCTTATGTATAACGCATTAGTAATGGACACAGAACGTTTCGTTGTGTTATAGATAACTTACACCAACGAATGCTGAACCTGTTGTTGGCCTACACAACCTATGCCCAACGATAGTCTAACTTAGGCATAGCGCGTTGCATGCATCGGCGAAGATGTCGTGACGTAGCTTATTAAAAGGCTGACGCACAACGATTCGAATCATAACTGCCTTAGAAATGGAAGTGTCAACATCGCAGTCACACCTTCGCGATCTTGCCAGCGTATGCCGACCTAAGAAAAATGTGTCTAAAACGTTGGGGCACGTCAAATCCGGTATGAGTAAGTTTGGTATACGTGAGTAGAACGCTAAAGTACGCTATCATACGTCGTAGTAAGTAGAGTACGTCAAGAAATTTTAAACATGTTCAAAATTTTACGACGTACTTGGCGTATGACACACGTTCCGCATGCGATGGGGATAAGTTGTACACACGATATGTGGACGCTTACACACGTCCACAAACGCTACTTATAAGCTACTCATAAGTCAAAACATGTCACGGTAATGTCTTTTTTACGCGAAACTTATTTCTAACTTATGTTTGACGTGCTTTGAACCAATTCTTAACGTAGTACTAACACACATTGACGTATGTAGACGTATTCCAATGACGTCTTCCAGTCGACAAAAAAATAAATGAACGTGTTTCTAACTTACAACTGCCATATAAAGACGTGTTCCCAGCGGTTTTGGGAATTGGTATATAAAAATGCTGCTCATAAAAGGGGAACCCAACAGTGTTTTCGAGTCCTTTTTGAGTCGATGTCCATGTCAGCAGTAACAGTATCAGTATCAGTATCAGTATTAGTATTAGTAGTAGTTTGTTCATGTTGGCAGTAGTAGGTGAGTGTGAGGGGGAGGGTGTGGGTTATGATGGATCCTCCTTGCGTCCGCATGTCCACGGGTTGGAGACATCTTTGCACCATTGTTCGAAGTTCTTCGCGGCTAATTTTTTTCGGGGTTTTTTCAACAATGAGCTATAGCTTGTTTTTACGATTTAGGTCTCTTCATAACAGGTTGGACAAATGCACAATGAACTAATAATGTGCATAGAGCGCTTCGATAACTTATAGATACGATGTACCAACGAATAATTATCGTGTAGCCGGCGTTCACAAACTATGCCCAACGATAGCCTAACTTATCCATATCGTGCGGCAGTTTATCTTTGCCGGTGACGTGGGGTTTGCTATTCATAGACTGCCACTCAACGATTTAAATGGCTGCATCTCCACTATTGAAAGTAAACGCTTGCGCTCAACAATTGGATTTTTTTTTACACTCAACGACTTTTAAACGGTACCACTCAGCTATTTTCATTGTTTACAATGAACGATTTAAATTGCTGTCACTCGCCTTTGTTTTTTGACGCTGGCGCTCAGAAATTTTAATCGTTTCTATTGAACGTGCTAAATCGCTCAAACCCCACTATTGAAAGTAGACGCTTGCGCTCAACAATTGGATTTTTTTTTGCACTCAACGACTTTTAAACGGTACCACTCAGCTATTTTCATTGTTTACAATGAACGATTTAAATTGCTGTCACTCACCTTTGTTTTTTGACGCTGGGGTTTGGAAATTTGAAGCATTTCTTCTGAACGTGTTAAAACGCTCAAACTCGACTATTTTAAATATACGCTGCCGATGGACAATTGGAATCATAGCCAAGCTAGACATCGAAGTGTGAACATCCTCGTCATGCCGAAGAAAAGTTTGAAGAATGCTGCAAATAAGTGTCCTGGCCGTGGCCGTGGCCGTGGACGCTGATGCAAGGACGATCCATTATACCGACGTCTTTCAGCCTATGAGTAACTTAAAAGTAACGTCTGTCGATGTGTGGCAACGATCGCGTAACGTGCCAACAACACGTTAATCATAGGTTAGAAATAAGTTTCGGGTACGCTAAACATTACCTCGGCGTGTCTCAACTTATGATTAACTTACAAGTAGCATGTATTGACGTCTGTCAACGATCGCAGACTGTGCATACAACTTGTGGCCAGCGTAGCGGAACGTGTGAGTCATACGCCGGCATACGTCGTGAAATTTCAAGCATGCAAAAATTTGAGGACAACCGAAAAGTTCAACGTTTAAAACCAGTGTACAACGACGTATGGCAGTGTTTTTCAGCGTGCTCTCAATGTTATCAAAACTTACCCATAACGTATTCAACGTGTGCCAGCGTTTTAGAAAAAAAATTCAAAAATCGGCATACGTTGGCTAAAACGTCAAGGTGTGACTGGGCCTTTAACTCCAGACATCGCTTTCCAAGACACAGAATGCAGGAGATGGCAGGAGATGATAAACATTCTTTTCATGCTACGAGGCATGTCGGAGTGCCGAGGTGGATCATTTGGCGAAGGAGTGCAATCCTGGATGGGTAGCCACTCCGATACAGGTTACTTGAATGGTTTATTATCCCACCAAGCTGGTACTCATTTTGCCGACCTCAGAAGAATGACAGGCTGAGTCAACCCACCTGGTGTTATTTCAAAGGCAGAACAGGGGCTCAAATTCAAGACCCTAAGATCTTAAGCCAGCCACCTTAACTGTAAAGCCAACACCAGTCTGTGCCCGAAGATGGCACAACTCCAAACATATTACCTTTGCTTAATCACAATATGGAGGAGTTGCACCCTCACCTCCAGCTCACATGATATTTTAGGGCCAACAGTTCGACTTTGCAAGGGTTAACACTTACAAGGCAGTAATTCAGATTTAATAAAACCGTCAAAGCTAACGATATAATTCCATTGGGGAGATGGAAGGAGGATTGTCGATAATAAAAAAATGTCGCAGGCTGGGGGACATCACCAGGGTGTTAAATATAAATGACAACAGTCTTCAGCATTGCAACATTGACAAACATGCCTCTTTTTACAGTACTACATCATTGCACAAACTTGTACCAAGTTTGATTAAAATCCTTGAACCCATATTAAAAAATTAAATAATTCTAGCTGTCAGACCATGCAGAGTAGTTCCTTATGAGCCAATTGCCATCCAAATGAGGTGCCCACCTTTATCTGCGGACGTCCTGCAGTTGGATTACATTATTTTGGAGGTTAGCGGCAGAATTTGCACTCAGGCCACTAGTAAACACTTCATTCTGCAAAACCCACAAATGCAAAGAAAACTGAAAACCAACTCCATTTGAGTACTTCCTGTGCTGATACCATTCGCAGGGCAGCTCACCGGATGACGAGTATGGGGAAAATCTTTTGGGACTCCCATTCCTTGATGATCGGAGAAAAAACACGGGATAAATTTTCTGGGTCATATTGCAGTGGTGTATGGTGGAGTGGTGCTGAGGTGTCCATCAGATGGAGGTCTCCTCGGGTTAACCTGAGGCGGTCCGTTCAGGTAGGTGCCTGGAATGTCCTATCCCGTAGAGAGGATGATAAATTGTGTCTGCTATCATCTGAGCATCAGCTTATGGGCATCGGTTTTGCAGCACTATCTGACGTTCGGAGACTGGATAGTGGTAAGATCATGGTGGGAGGTCACCTACTACTGGTCTGGTCGCTCTGATGATTACCATGCCCAAGGATTCGATGTAGCTGTGTCTAATAAGCTGACTCCATTGGTATTTGAGGTAACACCACTCAACGAGCATATTATGAGACTAATTCATGGTCGGGTTGTCCGTGACTAATCCGTCTCCCACACCAATTATCCTGGTGAGGAAGATGTATGATATGGACACCCAGCAAGATTAACAACAAACCTATCAAAGGGCAGAGGAGCTCCTTGTGAGCCAACAGCCATCCATATCGAGTGACCAACGGTCTGCGGACGTCCTCCTGCAGTTGGGTTACTTTTTTATGAGGAATTTGGTGGAAGTATTTGCAATTCGGCCACCGAAAAACTCTTCATTCCACTAGATATATGAAAAGCACAAAATATATCATCTGAAAACCCACTCAGAGGGAGCACCTCCTTTGCAGCTCCCCTGTTTAGGGCAGCTCACCGGATGACAGGATTAGGGCAAAGCCTTCGGGACTCCAGATCTTTGATGACAGGAGGAAAACCAGGGGTAACCAGCCGGGTTCAAATTGCGGTAATGTGTCGGGGTGGTGCTGAGGTGTCGCCCACCAGACGACAGTCTCCTTGGGTTAACTGTGGCGGTCCCTTCGTTTGAATGTCTGGAATATCATATCCCTAAGAGAGGATGATCACCTTTCTCTGTTATCATCTGAGCTCAAGTGTTTGGACATCGGTATTGCAGCACTCTCTGAGGTTTGGAGACTGGATTGCAGTGAGATCATCGCGGGTGGTTACACCTCCGATTGGTCTGGTCACTCTGATGGTTATCATGCGCAAGTAGTTGCTGTAGCTGTGTCCAATAATTGATTCTGCAAGCAGCCCGTCTCCTTCTCCTCCTTTGCCAGCAGTAGCACAATTTCCACTGGTACCCTGCTGACCACCGGTACTGGTGGCGGTCGTTGGTAACCCGGGCCTCGACCGATCCGGCATGGAAATTCGTTTTGTTGTCCGCATAATGATTTGGCATAGGTTTTTACGCTGGATGCCCTTCCTGATGCAACCCTGGTCACCTCTTACTTCACACAGGGATATGGTACACCTATTCTAACCGGGGCATACACCGGTCCCAGTACACTGGTACTCTTCCTGCCAACATCCCTATACCCTTCCATCTCCAATGCTTCGACATACCAATCCACTTCCAATTTATATTTTTCTGTTTCTGCTGTCATTACCTTTCAAGGGAGACCATCATTTCATGTACTAACTTCTCTCTAAGTGAAAGACCCCTGCTTTACTACTGTTTTAACTCTCCTATTCTTTACTTTCAGGGTATGTCCCCTGGTCCAGTCACTGTCTGTTCTGCAGAACAACTATTCTGCACTTATTTTGTCTACACCCTTCATTATCTTAATCATCTCTATCATATCCTCTCGTAACCGCGTTTTTTCTGAGTTTAAAAGGCCCTTTCTTCTTCAACTGCTCCTCATCTCTGAGTCGAGTTGGCCCAGAATCAATCTGGTAGCCCTGAGTTTAACCCTCTCTCCGGCAGCTGTATATGTCCTTCCTCAGTTGTGCTGACCAAAACTGCACACAGTTTTCTAGATGAGGTCTCACTAAATTTATTTACAATATAAAACCGATACCACCTTTGATATATGATGTGTTATCCTCATATGCATACAACCAAATACAATTTAAGAAATTACACGTGCTTACTTGGGTCTCCAGGTCCACAAATGGCTCAAGGAGACGTTTCGCAACCCATGGATGGGTCGCGCTTTGCCCAATATGCCTTGACCCACTCATTAGCCAGACCTCACCTCATGCAATTTCTTCTCGTGGGGCGTTCTTAAGCGAAAGGTTTATGCACCTCAACCAGCAAACATTCAAGACCTGAAAGAGATGATTCATGCAGCTTTTGGAGAAATTATAGTCTGAATGCGTCAGAAAATTGTCTTGGAGTATTGTGATAGGATGCACAAGCTGCTTGGCAATGATGGAAATCACGTCGAAAGTCATCAATCATTTTGTACACTTCTGAATTAATATTTTTATCACAAAAAGTTGAAATATGTTCCGAAATCCTGCAAATATTTTGTTCTATTTCGTGCCTTAGAAACAGGACTACATGGGTTCATAAACGGGAAGAGATGCATGGCCCTTCCTGTACGACTACTCCAACACCGTTTCTTTTTCAATTCTGACCATGGAAATAAAGTTTATATTCACGACCAATTTATGTAGCTTTTTTAATTTATGAATACCTAATATACATGTTGATGTATTTCAGGTGCCACACTCTGTGTGCACTGATCCCTGTGCACCAGGAACCCGAAAAATTGGACGTGAAGGAGACGGAGCATGTTGCTTTGATTGTGTGCTCTGCACATCTGGAGAGTTCTCGAACACAACAGGTATGATTTATATATTTATTTTCATCACAAAGGAATATTATTGTAGTCATTTCTCTTATACACAACTACTCCTGTCTCTCTCTCTCTCTCTCTCTCTCTCTCTCTCTCTCTCTCTCTCTCTCTCTCTCTCTCTCTCTCTCTCTCTCTCTCTCTCTCTCTCTCTCTCTCTCTCTCTCTCTCTCTCTCTCTCTCTCTCTCTCTCTCTCTCTCTCTCTCTCTCTCTCTCTCTCTCTCTCTCTCTCTCTCTCTCTCTCTCTCTCTCTCTCTCTCTCTCTCTCTCTCTCTCTCTCTCTCTCTCTCTCTCTCTCTCTCTCTCTCTCTCTCTCTCTCTCTCTCTCTCTCTCTCTCTCTCTCTCTCTCTCTCTCTCTCTCTCTCTCTCTCTCTCTCTCTCTCTCTCTCTCTCTCTCTCTCTCTCTCTCTCTCTCTCTCTCTCTCTCTCTCTCTCTCTCTCTCTCTCTCTCTCTCTCTCTCTCTCTCTCTCTCTCTCTCTCTCTCTCTCTCTCTCTCTCTCTCTCTCTCTCTCTCTCTCTCTCTCTCTCTCTCTCTCTCTCTCTCTCTCTCTCTCTCTCTCTCTCTCTCTCTCTCTCTCTCTCTCTCTCTCTCTCTCTCTCTCTCTCTCTCTCTCTCTCTCTCTCTCTCTCTCTCTCTCTCTCTCTCTCTCTCTCTCTCTCTCTCTCTCTCTCTCTCTCTCTCTCTCTCTCTCTCTCTCTCTCTCTCTCTCTCTCTCTCTCTCTCTCTCTCTCTCTCTCTCTCTCTCTCTCTCTCTCTCTCTCTCTCTCTCTCTCTCTCTCTCTCTCTCTCTCTCTCTCTCTCTCTCTCTCTCTCTCTCTCTCTCTCTCTCTCTCTCTCTCTCTCTCTCTCTCTCTCTCTCTCTCTCTCTCTCTCTCTCTCTCTCTCTCTCTCTCTCTCTCTCTCTCTCTCTCTCTCTCTCTCTCTCTCTCTCTCTCTCTCTCTCTCTCTCTCTCTCTCTCTCTCTCTCTCTCTCTCTCTCTCTCTCTCTCTCTCTCTCTCTCTCTCTCTCTCTCTCTCTCTCTCTCTCTCTCTCTCTCTCTCTCTCTCTCTCTCTCTCTCTCTCTCTCTCTCTCTCTCTCTCCTGAAGATTGAGAACTTTGTAGGCCTGTTGTTGGTTTAATGGTTTGGCTGGGCTTGGGATTCTAGGGTCTTGAGTTCAAATATCGCTAGTCTATTGAATTAATACCAGGTGGGGTTGACTCAGCCTGTCTTCCTTCCGAGGTCGGCAAAAGGAGTTCCAGCTTGCTCGGATGATTGAGTCATTCGAGTGTCCTGCAAAGGAGTGGCGACCTGTCCAGAATTGTACTCAAGAGCCCAGGAGACTGCTTTGGTAGCACCTATGCTCTGTGCAGAGTATTCTCCGAATGGATGAATGGATGGATGGATTTAGAACTTTAGGAATTGTGTGAGTTAATATAAAGGTATTTCATTTACGCCGTGGCACCGATAAGCTTGTTTGATAATTGAGGGAAATACTTCCGCTGTTGTTCATGCACATTTATTTTCATGTAAGATATCTACACCTTCCATCATGTCTGAATTCCAAGACAGGTTTAATTCACCCTACCTGATAGCATTCCACCTTCTCTTCCAGGTTCTCTCTCCTCCCCATTCTAAGATATGTCCCTGCCCCTGTAGGTTTCATCATTTCAACTGCAAGCCTGCCTTTCACTTGTCCACAACATTCCTTGCATGCATTTGTCCCTCCTCTTCACCTTTTCACATTACAAAGGCAGCCAATGGCCCAGCAAGCACACTTTCATACAGCAGCCCATGCTTCTATATCCATCTAAATTCTCAAAAAAAAAAAATGATTACCTCTGCAATTTTATCCCCATCTTCATTGTAAAACCCGATACCGTACATGAATCTGCTGTCAAGCCATGACTTCCCGCTTTTCCTTTGATATGATAACCCTCCACCATCTTGTGTTATGTCCCATCTATACTCATGGCTACTGCAGAAATACAACAAACAATCGGGAATCGATGGTCGTGGATGTGTGTGAGGGAACATCTGTTCATGTTTCACATACATTTCCTTCTGAAGACCCCCTGCCCTTCTGCCATATGACTTCCCACCATTATTTCCTCCTCCCACTCGATTTTCCATTCCCAAAATGTGATTCAACAATTGTTTTCCTTTCATCTATGTGGTTCTATTCCAATCCCCCCCCTGCCCCCCACTCCCATTATTCAAGGAATAACATCACATCCAATTTTGTGAGGTCTTCCATGAGCCTGAAACTTCCTATAAATATCATATTTCTCCACCAATGTCCTGTTTCGCTGTTTTTGTCACAGTGTCATTGTGTGAACAACATTCTTTCTCAGTGCAATCACTGCAGTTTTGCACTTTCAGCTAAGTTATGTATTTATTTTTTCCTCCTTGCATTGTTGTTAATCTTCAACGAATTATTCACATTATTGGAGGAATAGCATCCATTTAGTCTTGTTGACATCAATGTAACGGCACCTTATACCTGCCTGGATCCCTCACATATTTTCTTGTTCACTCACGAAAGATTCTCAGGATTGCCTTCGCTGTCCGATATACTTTTGGTCAAATGAACAGCAAAATGACTGTGTGCCCATGAATGTGGAATACATGGAAATATCAGAACCACTCACACTCGCAGTATTGGCAATAAATTTCCTTGGTGTTTTGTTGGCAATTCTTATCATGATGTTACTTTGTCAATATCAAAGTTTCCTGGAGAAGAGTAAAGCAAACATGGCAGTGAGTGTGACACTACTTGTATCTGTGGCTGGATGTTTTTCAGGAAGTTCACTTTTCATGGGAAAACCTGTAGATTTAGTTTGCCAGGTGAGAGTGGCTCTCACTCTCATTTTCCTCACTCTGTGTGTCATTTGTATTCTTGATATGACTGTCCAAGAAATACATGAATTAAAAGGTAAGACAAACTTTCAGCAATCAGTGCTGTTTTTCAGAATTGTTTTTCTTTGTATTTGTTGTACATTATTGTAACTCACACATCGCAAGGATCGCTGTAAAAGGTGGAAAGAAAAAAAATATCTAATTGGACAGACTGAGAGAGGTATTTTCATAGTGGAGACAAGACTCTGTCTGGTCAGTCTTTTGGGACTGCTAATGGTAACATGTAACCCAGTGCTACTTTCTTATGGTCGGGTTGTCGATTACTAAACTGACACCCTTCACTGGCTTTTCTAGTTGGGAGGGTGAGTGTGACACCCTGCTAGGACGAAAAGCAACACCTGATAATGGGTGGATGAGTTCCCATCGGGAGCTAACGGCCATCCAGTACGGAGATGGTGTCTCCTAAAAAATGCCCAATGGGGGTCAGGAAATGTATTTTTCTGACGCGGCCAAGTTTACCTCCTCCTGCTCAGTGGTCCTGTGAAGAGGTTTCCTTGTTTCGGGACTCGGTGAAGCTTTTGCCAGTTTTTCCTCTTCTTTTTCTTCATAGCCCTTTTTTTTATAAATAGTGGTTTTCAGCCTTGTTTGGGGTGAACTTCAACTTTTTTTTAAAAAGAAAAGAGTGGAGGAATGTAGTCAATCTTGATTTATGTTGGTTCATAATGTTTGCATCGCAGGTTGAATATGACATGATCTGGCTCATATGGAACAAATATTTAAGGGAATAGGTGAGAGGATCTCAGAAATTATGCAAAAAACTGTTTAGCCTCAAAGCTACAGTATATGTGTTCTGAGAGGATCATGTGCTGCTGCTCAATCTTCTGTTGAGTAACACCAATTTGTTACAATCAGGATACCGGATTATTTCAATTATTTTGTCTTTATGTTGTTGCGGTTCTGCAAAACTGCATGCCTGTAAGGCAATAGCACCCAACATGCAGTGATCCTCAGGCAGTTATTTCATTAGTATTCGTGTAGTTAGTCCTCCACTCGTGTTTAGTGGGTTAACGGGATGAATTGCATTGCATGGGACTCTCAGTTGGGTCTAATAAATATATATTTGATCCGTACTCAGACCTCTACTCCAACCCTTTCCTTTTTGCCATAGTACACAACAGGCATGCGAGCACACACGCCATTCAACAGATAATTGTTTAAAAGGCATACAGCAATGCCTCTCAGGGCTCGGATCGTCTTCGTTGCACACAAGACAACCTTCCCCGGGAAGTTGTGCACCATTTCCCATTCAAATTTGCGCACCAATTCCCAACCAGCACCTCACATTACTCAACACCTTACTCACCAAATCTCACCATTTTGAACACAAATGCCTCCCGCACCCCCTTGTACCTCTGCATCACTACAATTCACCACGTATTTTGAGCGGCCATTGTCCATGGTGCCGCACGATGCTCGACTCTGCTACAGATGTTATATAGCTCCAGCACATCTCACCGGGAACTTCCCGGGTGAGCGTCCAGAGTTATTGCAGCTTTCATCCAGTTGTCAGAACACGGCATGATCGTTAGCAATGAGGGTTCGTAGGAAGGGCGACTTGGAGGGTCTTAAAGTCGCCATCAAACTTCTAGCCTGGTCTCCCATTTCGACTCTTTCCGACATCAATTATTCCTGGGAATTTTTCAAAGAAATTTGATCTCTCTCATGCACACATTTATCCAATCTCGTCTTTAGTTGCCATGCCCTTCCTCCTGCCCAGGATATACTAAAGCTTGTGATGAGGCAGTTGTCCTGAAACAAATTGCAATCGTCTCATGCAAGGCAAATCCAACCGAAGGCAATCTCAGTTCCTTCCACAAAGCTCGGAACAAGTGTGTGTCCACAATCAGAAGATCCAGGAAACAACATCTTTCCAATCTCAAGTCTGAACTGTCAAACCATTCTCCTTCCTCCAAATATTGGTGGCATCCAGTTGTGTCAGTTTCTGGTGTATCTTACCCCTCCATCCCTTCCCTTACCTCAAATAGCTGCACAGCTGCAACTGCATGTGAAAAGCCTGAATGCCTAAAGTCTGTGTTTGCTTCTAAATATTGTGTCCCAAACCTATCGTTTTCTGTATCCATCATACTCATTCACACTCAGCTGTTCCTGTACTCCTGTGTACTTTTCTCCTGAGAACGTGGTGAGCTTGCTCTCAAAGCTCAACTCAGATTCTGCAACCGGTACAGACAGCATGAGCGGTCACGTCTTAAAAACCTGCTCTGCTGCTCTTCTAAACCCTCTCTCTGGTGACTTCCAAGCAGATGTCAGGTGACCAGCTTGAGCAAAAATGAGGGTGAATAGAACAAGCATTACCTCTTTGCACAAAAAAGGTACAAAAACAGATCCCTGCGACTACAGACCAACCAGCCTGCTCCCAATCACCAGCAAGGTTAGGGAATCCATCATCGCTTCCAACATCAAATCCTTCCTCTTCTCCAATGGCTTGAGTTCCAATCATCAATTTGGTTTCAGACCACTCCACTCTACTCTGGATATGCTGCTTCTGCTTTCCCAAAAAATAATGGAGGTCTTAAATGCCAGACATTAGATCAGAGCCATCTCAATAGACATATTGCGAGCTTTCAATATGGTCTGGCACCCTGCCATAATCACCAAACTCTTTTATTTTGTTATCCAAGGCAATCTCCACTCATGGCTTGCAGAAGTCCTCTCCTATTGCAGTCAATGTGTGGCTCTTAATGGCTCGCTCTTTCATCCCCTCTTCCTGTCCAGGCTGAACTTCTTCAAGGCAATATTCTCGGCCATGTGCATTTTCTGGTTTTCATCAATGATCACTCTGACTATGGAAAATCCTCTTTATCTCTTTGCTGATGACTACACTCTCTGCTGTACCATCTGCATCCCTGGCATCATCTTCACTCTGCAGCCCTGGATAAAATCACAAACTGGTCAAACACTTGGAACATATCTTTCAATCTTGACAAATCTCACACTCTCACTGTCTATATGTCTCTATATTATGTCTCATGACTATATGTCTCTTAATTATGTACTGTTTGATCATCAGCTGCGCCATAGGTAGTCTATTAATTATGTACCTTTGGAACGTACCTTTTTTACCCCTACAGACACCTGGACCATTTTTACCCCACACATGCTCTTGACATTTACACGTCAGAAGTGCCTTGACTTACTTTGTACCCATTCGACCTTAACACCCGTTAGACCATTTAGACATGTTGAAGACATCCAGAGACCCCTTTTGACTGCTTTATAACTTCAGACCATTTCAACCTTTTTACACTTTAGATGCATATGGACCCCTTAAGTATTTAAATCCTTCAGAGATTAGACAATTTAGACCCTTTGGACCCCTTTAGCTGAGACTATTTATACCCTAACTACTATTGGAACATATCCTTTAGACGAGTGTTTCTCAACATTTTTTATCCCACACCCCACTTTGATTTTCAAAAAAATCGTACGCCCCACCATGACTGGAGACAATACAGTATATACAACATATGTATTTAAAAGGCAAAGCTATGAAAGCGATCATATATTGATTCATTAATTCTGAATCCTCTTGCCCCACCAAAATATTGCCACGCCCCACCTTGAGAAACACAGCTTTAGACCTTTGGCTCCTTTACACCATCTAGAATATTTTGAGATGCACATCACACATACATCTTTATCATTCTTGCAAACCAAAAACTACTTTTTTCAACAAGTTATACACAAACTCTTCCCACCCAAATGGTGGGCACTCAACTCATGTATATAATGTTTCATCTCTTCTTGCATTTGCATTCCAAATTGTGAAGCAACATGTCATTCTCTTTGGTTAATATTGCAGGTGGCCTCCATTGTAAAAAATATGAAATTTATTCTTTGATTTCTCACAAAGTAGTGGGACTATGTACATTACCACAGATTGCACTTTGTTTTGTTTTGGTGATTGTTGGGAAATCTCGAGTTCACATGAACTTAGAGGCTCGTATCGGAATGATTGTGATGGAATGTTCTGGAATACCAATCTGGGTTGTTTGTGCATTGGCTTATTCAGGAATTCTGGCAGGGTTGTGCCTCTGCCTTTTTCTTAAAGCAAGAACTAAAACTTCACACAATAATAATCAAAGGTTTATCTCTTTTGGGATCATTTTTGGCTTCCTGGTGGGAATAGCTTTTGTCCCGGCTTACTACAGCACCCAAGGGAAGTTTCTAGTTGTGATTCAGGCTTTTTCAATCACTGCCATTGCTTATGGCATCCTCGGTTGTTTATTTTTTCCCTCGTGCTACGCAATCTTACATCATGTAAAGGAAATAAAGTAAATGATGCAATCAGATTTACTTGAGTGTCAGTTTATTTCCAAATAGCAATGAAGATTGTGAATTTTGTCAAACATGCATCCATAATTAACTATCACGTTTATCATTTGAGCCAAGTGAAGCAAAAGTTGTTTTTGTCTCTGTTCAATGTATTGTCTGTCTGTTCTAATTTGATCCTCTTTCAGTCTGTGAACCTGCCACCCTCGTTCCATTCTCTCCTCCATGAGCGATGTTTTATGTGTGAAAATGAACGTTAATACTCAACTGTCAGTTTTTCCAGTCGAGGTAGTTTCGAAAAAACATACATATTGTCTTTTTTTTCCATGTTCTGCTTGGAACCATTGAGTCTATAAGATTGCTGGCCTCTATCCTTTGGATCTCCTTTGTAACTGTATCACTATATACAAGAAAATATTTTTTTAAAGAAAAATGTAAAAATACAAGAGTGATGAAATCTCAAAATAACAACCAAAAAAGGAAGGAATGACATCACATTATGATGCCACAATCCGACACAACAATCCTTTTCTGGATTAGCATCATGATAACTTGTGTGTGTGTGTGTGTGTGTGTGTTTGTGTGTGTGTGTGTTTTTGTGTGTGTGTGTATATATATATATATATATATATATATATATATATATATATATATATATATATATATATATATATATATATATATATATATATATATATATGGAAGTCGACGTGGAGATTCGTACAGGATTTGAGGGCAGTGAATGACATGGTGATTCCACCTTATCCTGTAATTGCAAATCCAACTACCATTCTAGCAAGCATCCCAAGTACGACTACCTATTTTAGTGTCGTGGATCTTTGTTAAGCTTTTTTTTTAGTATACCGATAAGAAGCACAATTTCTGTTCGCGTTCACATATAAGGGAAGGCAATACACTTGGACTCTCCTCCCTCAAGGGTATTGTGAGAGTCCGACATTGTTCTCTCGAGCTCTGAAAGACGACTTGGATGACGTAGTTTTTTTCCATGTTGGTCCACACTGATTCAATATGTTGATGACCTACTGATCTGTTCAGCGTCGAAAGACGCATGCGAGAGAGATATGTTGACGCTGTTGGGAGCTTTAGCCAGAAAAGGACACAAAGCATCGAGAGCCAATTGCAGTTTTGCCAAGAAGAGGTGAAATATTTGGGGCATATTTTGAAGGGAGATACAAGACGCATCTCCACTGAACGTATAGCTGCAATATTAAAACTGCCCAAGCCAACTACTGCTAAACAGATGAGGTATTTTCTCAGAACGATTGGCCATTGCAGTCAGTGGATACCAGATTATGCAGCCTTGGTGCGCCCGCTGCCTGCTGGAAATTGGTTCGGCGAATGCGCCCAGTCCACTGGCATGGACACAAAATGCAAACAGGGCTTTTGTAATGTTAAAACAGGCTCTTTCTTCTGCTCCTGCTCTGGGTATAACAAACTCTAAAAAACCTTTTCATTTCTACGCATGTGAGAGTCAGGGGTTTGCACAGTCGGTGCTGACACAGAAGCACGGAAATAAATTACGGCCTGTTGCACATTACAGTACTAAATTGGATCCGGTAGCACAAGGATTCCCATCTTGTCTAAAGGCAGTAGCAGCCGCTTCGCTCGCGGTGCAGGCGACAAAAGCACTCGTCGCGGGACACACTTTGATTCTCATGGTGCCGCAAGCAGTCACAGCTGCAATGTTAAAAACAAAAACACAGCATTTGTCAGCTTCAAGAGCAACGACATACAAACTCTCACTCACAGCACCCACGAACATTATGATTAGAAGATGCGCACCGCTGAACCCTGCTAGTTTGCTGCTAGGAGAACAACATGGTGATCCTCACAATTGTGAGGAGATAATCGTACACACATGTCTACCACATCCTGATTTGAGAGACACAACGATGCAAAATTCTGAATTGATTTCATATGTTGAAGGTTCGTCATCACGTGTACCTGATGGATATCTATTAACAGACTACGCCGTTTGCTCTGATCACGAAGTAATCAAAAGCGGGAGATTGGCTGAGAGCTGCTCTGCACAGCAAGCAGAACTGTTCGCCCTCACTCGTGCATGCCATTTAGCCAAAGGCCAAATAGTGACAATTTACACTGATTCTGGCTTTGCCTTTGGTGCTGTACACGAATTCGGAGCCCTCTGGTGTGAAAGGGGTTTTATAACATCATCAGGTGCGCGGCTGAGGAATGGAGCATGGATTGCGAATCTGCTGGAAGCGATACTTCTGCCTCACCAAATTGCAATGGTTAAATCTGCTGCCCACACCGGGAGATCTGATGACATCTCACGGGGAAATGCCAGGGCAGATGTAGCTGCAAAATCTGCTGCCCACACCAGAGCTCTTTTAATATCACAATGTGTATTGAGATAAGACAAGAGGAGACGCCGACCATTGACGATGTAAACACTTTGCAAACAGCTGTTAGTGATAAAGAACGAGATTTGTGGATATTGGCTGGATGTGAATTTGAAAATGAATCCAAATTATGGAGATCATCTGATGGTCTTGTGGTGGCACCAAGAGCTCTGTTACCCTGGCTCACAGGATTGCCACATGGGGCCGGGCATACCAGCAAGGGGGGCATGAGTGCTTCAATTGGGAGACAGTGGTTTGCCCCGGGGTTTAGTCCAATTGCAGAAGAGTATTGTGGGACCTGTCACATTTGCCAAAAACATAACCCAGCAAGGTGGGGGTGCAGATGGCCCCAGGGGGTCATCCAATTCCATTCGGACCTTTGTTAATATCCAGATAGATTTTGTTCAGTTACAAAAATGCTGTGGCTTTGAATTTGCTTTAGTCATCGTCGATTTCTTCACCAAGTGGGTTGAGGCTTACCCTTGTAGGAAAGCAGATGCCATTACTGTGGTTAAACTGTTGATGAAGGATTTCATCTGTAGGTTTGGAATACCTTGTAGGATCTCCAGTGACCAAGCTACTCATTTCACAGCCGAAGTGGTGAAAGAATTGTGTCGGCTATTGCAAATCAAGCAACATTTTGACTGCCCATACCGTTCGCAATCTGCGGGGGTAGTCGAGAGGCAAAATGGATTTCTACAGAACAAACTGGCCAAGATTTGTGTACAAACTGGATTAAAATGGCCAGATGCTCTGCCAATTGCTCTCATGACGAGGAGATCTACCGCAAATCGAAACACTGGCTTATCTCCACATGAGATTCTGATGGGAAGACCAATGAGATTACCGAACTCACCTCCTTTGACTATAAAAGACATTAACGTGCAGCAAATAGACGACACGTTGCTTACGTTCTGTGTCTCTCTGAATCATGCTGTAAGAACTTTGTATGCACAGGTGAAACAAGCTCTGCCAGAACCAGCCACATCTGATCATCACAACTTCAAACCCGGAGACTTTGTTTATGTGAAAATTTACAAAAGGAAGAACTCTCTTCAGGCACGTTGGTGTGCGCCGTTTCTAATACTGCTAACTACCCATACAGCTGTGAAGTGTAAAGGAAGAGCAACATGGATCCGTGCCACACACTGTAAACTGGCACACGGCAAAAAAGAACCCGAGGAGAACATTGCTTCCTTATAACTTAAATGATTCTTTCCATTGCAGGATGATTTGTACTACTAAATGCAGGTTGTACAATATGTACTTGGCCTGTTAAGCCGATAAGTACTGTCTGTGATCAACATTATTTGCATGTTCTTTGGAGATGGGCCTGTCACACTGCCCACCAAACTAAGCCTTGGGCATTCAGAGACTGAAGAAGCTTAACGGGCAGAGTGGGTTCACCACATGGAATAAACACTTATCTGGCCCTTTCTCGTAAACACGCGAAGGCTTTTAATGAAACCAATTGCTGGGTTTGTACTAAGATACCTCATTCAGCAGTTACTGGAATACCTCTGTTGGCAATACCATTCAATTTAAGTGAGTGATCTGGATACTGGGCAAAGGAAAAGAACTGGGATAAACAAGATAATAACCTTGATGATCACATCGTTACCAATGGAAATGGAAATTGCCTCCGACAACAAAATTTCAGTAACTGGTTTTGGCCAAACTTTAATTTAAGTAAAATGCCTCCACATCTTATGGTTGAACAGGCCACAGAAAAATCCGAACTATGCTTGGTACAAGAGGCATGGGGAGAGAGAAGGTTAGGAAACTCTCAATGCAGTAATTATGTTTATGAAAATCACACGATGGGACCACAATTCGCTTGAAATAATACCTATTTCGTGTGTGGAAATCGAGCATACCCATAGCTTCCAGTTCATTGGAGTAGATCTTATTTCTTGTCATTCATTTTGCCGCATATGCACCTGCTATCTAAGTCACCTTTTGAGCATTTGAAACGGGGTAAACGGAGTTTCACGTCAACTGAATTGTTTTTTATGATTCTGATCCCTCACTACGGTGTAGGACAAACGTCTGTGGGATTGGCAGAGTTAGCTGCTTCGCTTGAATAAATAATTGGCAAATAAAACTGCTCTAGGCATGGTTGATATCAACTCGGAGGATGTCGCCATGTGTGCAGATTCAATGCAAAACCGGGTTGCGCTTGAACTCATCTTCACGGCTCAAGGAGGAACGTGTGCTGTAATTAACTCTGAGTGTTGTACTTATATCCCTGATAACTCAGAGAAAATCACAAACATATCTGACAGGATTAAGCAAGAAGGAGCCAAGTTTCACAATTATTTTATGAAAGACGGGCTTTATTCCTGGTTTGAAGGGATTTTTTGGAGGCTGGGGAACTACCCTGTTGCATTGGATTTCCATTGGGTTATTGTGGATCATCATTGTGGTGATGTTTGTTAGATGTTCAACAATTACAATGCCGGCATTGATTGTTTCTTGTCTAAAGAGGAATACTGCTAAAAAGGTGATGGTGTCCCAAGCACCACCCTCCTATTTAGGTTTTGAAATTGAGTCCTACGACTCTTATGAGATAGAACCTGAACTTGGAAATCCATAAGTCAATGCAATGAGTGTGTTCAATATTCATGGGAATTGTCATTCCGCTTTTGCCCATCTGCTCTGTTCCCGAAATAGGTTGTTGAAAATCAGCCGTGCAGCCCAACGGGTGGCCTCATCTTCTATTGGCCTACGGGCCTACTGGAACCTCGACCAGGTCCAAAGCTGTACAACCACATGAAGCCAGCTGGCTTGCAGGACAGGAAAGGCTTAGGGACTGAGCTCTACGATGTGAGTGAGGGGGATGTGACTACCCAAGAAGATGGGCACACTCAAACGCAAGAGAAAATTTATTTCCAAGTAACAGAATCGTTAAACTTAAGTTGTGTTGCCTTATTAGGCAACAAGGGGGGAGTGTTGGGGAAATTATTCCTCTTTTTGACAAGTGGCCCTTGCCTCAGTCTGACGAGGTCAAAGTGTTTGTTTTTTTGATTCTCTACTGTTCTTTTATTTAATTGTTAAGGCCTAAGACCTACTTATAATGTTGTCTTTCTTTGCCACTTTGGACATTTGTTTAATTCTTTGCTAGTACAAGGTGACTGGTGTGATAATACTATACTTTCGCCTATATGCTATCAAAAAAACCCTCTCCAATCTCAAAATGTATGTATATATATATATATATATATATATATATATATATATATATATATATATATATATATATATATATATATATATATATATATATATGAGGGAGAGGTTCATTGAGGGAGTAGCGTATGAGGGTGAGAAGTGTACGGTGGATAGAATTAGAAATAAATTGTTCTCAAAAGAAAAGACTTGTCTGTGGAAATTGGTTATCGGTGTCTGTGATTTTATACAGGATTTTTAAAACCGAATCGGCTAAACGTTAAAATGTAGAGAAGTTAAATAGGATTCCACAATAAACCAGGAATAATCAAACAATGATCACAACGAGGTTGGGTGCAAATCCACATCAGTAGTGATAAGGGATACTCTTATGGTCAATGGGACCAACAAGTGATACTCATGATAATGTTTTTTTTTGTCACATGTTTTTTTTTTTGACAAAAAACTGGGTTTTTTGTCACATGCATAAACATGGGGAATAGTTAGTAACTAATGGAAGTTGTGTGCGGTAACTTAGTTAATTACTTTCAGACTTAGCTCATAAAAAAGAGAAAAAGGAACTCATTGTAAACACTGGAGGCACATGATTTTTGTGTTCATTGTGTCTTTTTCTCCATTACAATTAATAATGGTATTCAAACCTTCGTGTTTCTTTTGGTTCTAATTAATATAAAGTTTTGTTTTGGAATTGCAGATTGAGAAACCTTTATCATATAAGTCTCATAATCCAAATTTAAATGTATTGGGTTCTTCAAGTGACAAAGTTTTCTCCCAATTTATTTTTTCCTAAATTATTCCTGAATGGATCAAAATTATGCGGCGTAATTAGAGTCCGCATCTTTAAAACCAGTAACTTGGGACACATGTGAATGATTGGTTATATCATAGTAAGATACACCATTGGTTATTGATCACTTGATTAATTGATTAATATATTATCAATCACCTTATGGACATTCTTGATCTGTTAACTGATTGGAGGGAAAAGTTACTGAGAATTGAATTGAGATAATATATTAAGTTGAGGTACTTCCAAAATATTGAAGGAGGGTCTCTGTTATTAAATTGATTGAAAATTGGTCAACATTATACATTAGGAATCAAAAGTTAACTGTGAGGGAAAATCAATATATGAGGGAAAGCAGCATGGTATTTCCTGGAATTTGGAATTGTACCATGTATTGTAAATGCCTCCATATTTTGTGTAAAGAGAAAAAGAAACAAAAAGGATAAACAACAATCATGCCAAGTACAGAGGGCATTGGCATGTGAAATGAATATTAAATCGGTCAGTGTAAGAATTATATTATTGAAAAGAATGTGATGATGGCACAAGCCAATTAAAATATTACCTGGTATGTTTGTTTTCTGATTAATTGCTCAAGTGCATGATTTTTCATTAAGTGGTACTTCTTGTACAATTACTGAAGTAAGTTGAGGTATTTAGAACACTGACTTGACCATCTTTCCTCAGCAAGAAGTGTGAAGTTAGCTGGAATAAATAAATAAATAAATAATGGCAGTTGCTCAGGAACTGTGAATGAAACTGTTGATTGTTTAGCAGATATGAATGTTAAAATGATTGCAAATGTTAAAATGGTAACTGTGCAAAATCTAATAACTTTGGATTTGGTACTTGCTCCAGAAGGGGGAACCGGTCCTCTTGTTGGGTTTGAATGTTGTATTTATTGCTTTGACTAATTATAATACATTGAAGAAGAAGAAGTAGCCAACTTTCATAATTATTGTACAGATGATTGAATATTTTTTCTTGACAAGAAGGGATTTTTGAAGGATGGTAGAAAAAATTGTTGATTGCAAATTGGAACCCTTATAAATACTGCTGCCCTTTCCACTTGAAATAGCAAATGAGATGATGAATGTTTTTGAGTGGACATACAACTGGGACGTCTGTATATTTTAGCATGTTGTTTATGTGTGAAAAACAAGGAAGGGAAAGGGATAAATTTTGATATAACATGAAATGTATGTTAAATGCTTAACCTTGAGTTTGTTTGTTTCGGAGTGTTGAGAGCAGTTGAACTATGCAGTGTACGATTTCGTCTAATGAAGCTTGGAAGAACCTTCACTGAAGGATTGGGCGATGGGGAGAACCCATATTTGGGTGATTGGGCAATCAACACGTGATCATGAAATTACCCCCTTCCTGAGGAGATAAGATGAGCATGTTAAAGAAAGAGGAAAAAAAGCAAAAACCAGCTGAATAGATGGTTGGACAAGTCAAATCACAGCAAGGCAAAAATTTAATGTCGCCGTTGCATGGTGCCTGCCTGGAGGAATGTCTACAACATGTGTTCATTGGTGCAGGTGGGGCTCATGCAGCCATTGTGCCTGCCTCCAACATCCACAGCTCGCTTGGTGAATCAAATATCATTGCAGGAACTACTGCTACGAGGCCCCAAACTCTGCTGGGTTTGGATCTCTGGATCACCTCTCAAGTCCTTTCGTCTCCTTCAACCCAGTGTCATTTGCAACCCAGTGTCGGGCCCAACCTCATGCCTGCCAATATCTACCTTCTCTGCAGCTCAAACAGTGCCTCGACTGTGTTTCGCGCTGGGTGCTGCTTGATCTACACCCTGACCTGCTTATTTACTGGAATCGGGTAGCATGTCTTTTCGATTTGTGACACCTGCTGATGAACACGCCATGAATTAAATGGAAACGCACTCACTAACCTGGCTGGGACACCATTGAAATTGTAGTCATCCAGCATTATTCTCCTATGAGTGCTCGCTGCCATTGTTGATTGAACTTGTGTAATGGTTATCTTTTGTCCTCCAGGAACAGGGTATGGTGATCATGTGTAATAAAATTATTCAAATTTTTCCTGATATGGAAAAAAGGGGGGATGTGGAATAAAATTAATTATATTCATGTCCTCTCAATTATCATTGTTGCTGGTACTTTAAAAAATTGTTTTTTGTGATATAGTCGAATTGGCTGTCAGTAATGTTTCCCTTTATCCAAGAGTCTTTTGAGCTACATATTGAAAAAAGGAATGTCTTACAATGAAACAGGCTGCCCTGGTTGATAACACTGCAAACTTTTGCCGCGATTGTGTCATTCTCAATTTCACCCAGTGGACACGTATTGTAGTTTGAGTTATTTTTCCTAATGCTTATCAGCTTACCCTGCAGTTGAGTTGCCAAACTTCTCCCCTCCCATTCTTTGGAATGTCAAGTTGTGCATAAGAGGAATTACTTTGGGCTACTGTTTCAGTGAAGTCCATTTGAATGTTTCTGTGAATCATTCAATGTTCTTTCTCCGTAAAAACAAAATTAAAGATTCTCCTTTGGTATGCTGATGCAACTTGTGGAAATTGAGTTATTTTCCACCACAGTATCTTGATTGGATAAATGTCCACCTCAGAGTTAATACTTTGTGGAAGCAACTTTGACAGCAATTACAGCTGTGTGTCTGTTGGGATAGGTCTCGACCAACTCTGCACATCTTGATTAGGCAATATTTGCCCATTGCTCTGCACAAAATTGTTCAAGCTCAGTCTAATTGTATGGAGAGCATTGAGATGGATTGCAATTTTCAAGTCATGCCACAGATTTTCGATTGGATTTGGTTGGATTTTGGAGTGTGGCTTTAGCTGCATTCGTTGGCTCATTGCAATGCTGAAAGATGATCTTCCACTCCAATTGCAGCTTTCTTGCATAGGGCAGCAGTTATTCCTCTTGGAATTTTCTGTTTTGCTCCATCCATTTTTGAGTCTATCTGACAAGTGTCCCAGTCCCTGCTGATGACAAACATCCCCAAAACATGATGCTGCCACCATCATGCTTCACTGTAATGATTGTGTTGTTTGGTTGATGTGCTGTTTTGTGTTTGTGCCAAACGTACCGTTTGCATAGAGGCGAAAAAGTTACATCTTGGTTTCGTCAGACAACAAACTTTTTGCCAGATGGCTTCAGAATCTCCAGAGTTCTATTTTGCACACTTCAAATGGGTTCCTTCTTGCCGCCCTGCCATACAGGCCAGACTTGTGGAGCGCTTGGGATATTGTTGTCACATCAACTCAGTGACGTCTCTGTCATACAGACCTGTCGCTCTTTCAAAGTTTCCTTTGGCTCTTGCTGGCATTTCTGATCAGTCTCCTCCTTGCTTGGTCATCCAGTTTCATGGGACAGCCACATCTAGGCAGGATCTTGGTGGTATCATACACCTTCCACTTCTTAATTATTGGCTTGACTGTGCTTCAAGGGAGATTCCACCTTGTTTTGTCATAAGTCATCCACATTTTTTGAGATATGGTGATATATTTAGTTTTTGGCCAGATCTGTCAATTTTAGAATTTAGGCCTGTGTTGACCTTTTCACCTTAAATTTAATTGGTAGTTGAATTCAGCAACCAGACGTAAAAATTCTTTCGGAATTTCAAGTTAATTGGATTAAAATTGAGGATTTTAGAAATTTTGGCCTATGTTGATGTTTTGGCCAATGTTTACCACAAAAATAATAGTTGGTTGAATTCAGTGACATGAGATCTAAATCCTTTTCAAATTTCAAGTCAATCAGAAGGAAATTGAGGATTTTAGAAAATTTGGTGCAGATTAGCCTGTTGGCCTATTTTGGCCAACATTTACCTCAAAATTAGTAGGTGGTTGAATTCAGTGACCTGATTCACAAATGCTCTTCAAATTTCAAGTTAATTGGATTAAAATTGAGGATTTTAGAGATTTGGCCTCTGTTGACCATTTGTCAAATATTTACCTCAAAATTAATAGGTGTTTGAATTTGCTGACTTGATGTGCAAATGCTCTTCAAATTTCAAGTCAATCATATGAAAATTGAAGATTTTAGAAATCTGAGCTATGTTGACCTTTTGGTTTATGTTGACCTCAAAATTTATCGTTGATTGGGGTTCAGCGATCTTATATGCAAATGGCTTCAGATTTCAAGTTAATCGGATGAAATTTGAGGATTTTAGAAAATTTCGCTGAAATTGGCCTTTTGGCCATTGTAGACCTTTTATTTTGAACACATTTTATGAAACATAAATTTCTGACCATCACAGTTTTGGTGACATTGATCTCTGAAAATTTTATAATGATCGGTTGAGCGGTTTGGGCTGGAGTCTAGCAGACAGACACACCATCAAACATGCAAACACACAAATGAAAAATCACTCAGAGTGATAACTTTGCAAAACAGCACAAAGTAGAATGGCACTCGGTAGAGTGCAAACCTCTGCCAGGTTGAACACTTCACGTTTTGTATCCCACTGATTGGCTGGATTAGAACCAAAATCCAATATCCCACTGATTGGCTGGATTCGAAGCAAAATCCAATCAGCATGTTCTGCTCACATATTCAACTCATCCACCTTGTTTTGTCATAACTCGTCCAAAACGTTTTTTGAGATATAGTGATATATTTAGTTTTGGCCCCATCTGCAATTTTGAAAATTAGGCCTGTGTTGACCTTTTGACCTTAAAATTAATGGGTAGTTGAATTCAGCGACCTGACATTAAAACGCTCTCCAAATTTGAAGTTAATCAGATGAAAATTGAGGATTTAGAAAATTTGCTGCAGATAGGCCTATTGGCCTATTTTGACCTTTTGGCCTGTTTACCTCAAAATTAATAGGTGCTTGAACTCAGTGATCTGATATGCAAATTCTCTTCAAATTTCAAGTTGACGAGATGAAAATTGTGTTTTTTACAAACTTGGCCGATGTTGACCTTTTGGTCTATGTTGACGTTTTGGCCAATGTTCACCTCAAAAATTAATAGGTGGTTGAATTAATTGACCTGATACGCAAAGGCTCTTCAAATTTCAAATGAATTGGATTAAAATCGAGGATTTTAGAAATTTGGCCTATGTTGACGTTTTGGCCAATGTTTACCACAAAAATAATAGTTGGTTGAATTCGGTGACATAAGATGTAAATCTTTTTCAAATTTCAAGTCATTCAGATGAAAATTGAGGATTTTAGAACATTTTGTGCAGATTGGCCTGTTGGCCTATTTTTAAATTTTGGCTGAAGTTTACCACAAAATTAGTAGGTGGTTGAAGTCAGTGTGACGTGTGAAATAATAGTTGGTTGAATTCGGTGACATAAGATGTAAATCTTTCAAATTCCAAGTCATTCAGATGAAAATTGAGGATTTTAGAAAATTTTGTAAAGATTGGCCTGTTGGCCTATTTTTAAATTTTGGCCTAAGTTTACAACAAAATTAGTAGGTGACGTGATGCACAAATGCTCTTCAAATTTCAAGTTAATTGGATTAAAATTGAGGATTTTATAAATTTGTCCAATGTTGACCTTTTCGTCTTTGTTGACGTTTGTCTTTCGTCTTTCAGCCAATGTTTTCCTCAAAATTAGTGGGTAGTTGAATTCATTGATGTGATATGCAAATGCTCTTCCAATTTCATGTTAATTGGATTAAAATTGACGATTTTGGAAATGTGTCCTTTGTTGACCTTTTGACCTGTGTTGTCGTTTGGCCAGTGGTACCTCAACATTAATGTGTTTGAATTTGGTGGCATGATATGCAAATGCTCTTCAAATTTCAAGTCAAATGCATGAACATTGACAGCTTTAGAAACAACTTGCAAATTTGGCCTTTTTTGTGTTCACCTTATGGCCTATATTGACCTTTTGACCTATGATAACCTCAAAAGTAATAGGTGATTGAATTCCCTGACCTGATTTGCCAATCCTTTTCAAATATCATGTCAATCAGATGAAATTTGAGGTTTTTAGAAAATCCAGCTAAAATTGGCCTATTGGCCAATGTTGACCTTTCTGGTCGACACAAACGAAGGCGATCAATATACATGTCAAACAAAAGAAAAGATTTTGCCAATTAACAAACACACAAACAAATGGAGGCGATCAACATACTTGTCAAAAAATATATTTTTTGGCCAAGTAACAAATGCACGCAAATGCAATACCCTCTCTGAATCCTTCAGCAAGGATATTAATTGTGGGCTGATAGAATCTGATGTGGCAATCCCATAACTTTTTATTTTAAATAACAACGGACATTTTTACATTTAAAAAAGTCATTGAATTTGTCCAAGCTACTTTGTTTTCCTCTTTCATTTTGATGCCTTCACCATGGGGACAATATGCAGTCACAAATACCAAGCAGCACTCAGAATCCCTGCAATGGCATCACGTAACTCATTTTACGGAAGTGATGTAACCGTTACAAAATGCAGTGTGTACATTTGCATTCATTTTGTGTTTGAAGATTAGATAAAGTGTCTGGAAAAAACCATGATGGAATACAATGGTCAAAACTGTACCAACTAGAGGGGGAGCACTCGTGCAAAACCTCCGCCGCCAATACTGCTGGGTCACTCAAGTGAACCTTATATCTTATTCATTAAATATGATGTCAACAGTGCTGAGAGTTATAGTTCTTTTCTCCAACATTTTTTTTTTGGGGGGGGGGGGGTTGGAAATCAATTAAAATATGTAGAAATGCAAAAAAAAAAATATTCTCCAACAATTTTTTTTTGGGGGGAGGTAATTTTTGGGGGGGTTTGGAAATCACTTAAAACATGTAGAAATGCAATAAAAAAATTTCTCTATTTTTTTGGGGGGTAACATTTTTTTGGAGGGGGAGGTTGGAAATCACTGAAAACATGTAGAAATGCAAAAAAAATTCTCTATTTTTGCGGGGGGGGGGTAAAAAAAATGGGGGGGGGGGTTGGAAATCACTTAAAACGGAGAAATGCAAAAAAAATTTTTTTTTTTTCTCTAACAATTTTTTTTTGGGGGGGGGTTGCAATAAGCCAAGTCCAAAATTTAATGGCATGATCCTTGGACCATACGTAACCCCCCCCCCCCCACCAAGTTTCGTCGAAATTCGTCGAGGAGTTTTTCCGTAATACTGTTCATAAACAAACAAACAAACAAACAGAAAGGGGTGAAAACAGTAACCTCCATCCATCTTCAAAGATGGCGGAGGTTAACAATAATTTTGTACTTTTGCAATTTACATTCCATTTTAACTTCACATCATTTATTTGTACATATATTGGTGATATTAAAGCATAAATTCAAAATCCTACAATTTAATCAATATGACATGCATGTACAAATGTAGACTTCCCACAATTACATTCACAATTGGGACTATGACCAAACAATGGGTAATGGGGCCTTATGGCAGCCGACTCGAGTGTTGTGAAGCAAGGAGACATCATGCTTGCTGGGTTTTTCCGTGTTCATTCATACAAACCAAGTTATGTCTCGATGTTGAGGGAGTTGCCATTACAGTCAGATTGCTTCAAGGAAGGGAGCTCAATAAGGTATTTTATAACAACGGTTACCGCTCCATCTTGTGCCTGGATGTCCCAAATTTATTTTCTTCGGAACTGGTCACCATGAAAATATCAGTGTTCAACATCTAATAAATACTCTTATGTTCACTTGATACTTTGTAGTTATTTATGTGATATAGTTGTATTCAGCTTATAGGGACTCCATCAAAGCAAGACATTTTCTTATTATCGATATATATATATATATATATATATATATATATATATATATATATATATATATATATATATATATATATATATATATATATATGTCCTAAAGTCAATCACCCTTCACCAAGGTATGAAGACAGATGATGTGTACTTGAGAGAAAGTTGTTTATTATTTACCAAGGTACGTGCGCACGGAGCATGGCATACAATAGGATCATCAATTACAGTAACTGAGGATGCTCAGAGGGTGCCGTCACTGTCAGAGACGGTTTTATTACCCTCTTATGTACTCGGTTTTATCTTTGGACAAAATGTTTATCTCACATTTTGTCCTTTCAATCTCACCAGCTGCAAGCAGTTGGCTCATTTCATTGCAAGAATGGTGAAACATAAGTAGAGATAAAGAGGAAATAACGGTTCACTCCCTAACCCCACTCCCACAATGTTCCTTTGGATTACTCAAGGTTAATCATAATCATATTTCTACATGCACTGTTCCAATTGTCTTTTTACCCAAGCAGCTAGCCAAGGGTATAGTTTGATTAACACCAATCCTGCAAAAACATATGACTTGGATAAGCAAAGCTCATAGAAAAAGGTACGATTCCCGATATATATATATATATATATATATATATATATATATATATATATATATATATATATATATATATATATATATATATATATATATATATATATATATACATGTTAAAACGTTAGTATGTTACCCCAAGAGCACTTTTTTAAGAGAACTATTTTAAGATTAATTATATTTAAACGGATTAACCAAATTGATCATTCAGAATGTTGTTTTTATTTTATTACATCTTATTGATGGTGTGACACTCCCATTAACATAATTACATTAGTAAAATATTAAATCTGAAGATTAATTTGGTTGTTTTTACATTTGTGAAATTTTTGAAACAATCCCCAAAGATTGTTGTGGAAACACACTCAGTATATAACTATGATTGTTAGTTGTAGAAGAGCAAAGGTATTCAGTTCCAGCACATCGATGGTGAAACACGTGGAAGCATTCAAGCTATGGTGCAGTGTTGCTGGGAAACGAGTTTGTTTTAAATATCGGCATAAACTTGTATTCCATCTCATCATTTTGCTATACATCCAAGCAGCAGGAGCTGAGGATGGGAAATGTAAGGCGATGGTGATACCAGAGTTGCAGAGTGTTGTGAAGCAAGGAGACATCATGCTTGCTGGGTTTTTTCGTGTTCATTCATCCAAACAAAGTCCTGCCTCCACGTTCAGGGAATCGCCCCAACAGCCAGATTGTTTCAAGTAAGGAAGATCAAGAAGATATTTTATAACGACCATCACAGCTCCATCATGTTCCGCAAGAATATCTTCAAGTTTCAAATACTTGCAGTATTACTGTTATTATTAAACGGGTTGTCAAACTCCTTTTATATCATCCCAATCATGATAGAACTGTCAGAAAAAAGTTAACAAAATATGGAAGTGCCTTGATACTGTGTCTTATTTTTTTTTTATGAAAAGGCTTTCGTATCAACTTTTGGGGATGATCTCTTTGTTCTTTAATTTGTGTTCACTGCTTTCATCTCGTTATATGTCTTATCTTTCATATGATATATATGAGAGAATGATCATCTCTCTGTGGACTTTGAACAATCCAATGAGTGATAAGAAATATTTTTTCCCTAATTTTGATTTTCCAATTTATCAGCTTCAACTGAACTATTATACAAAGTATTGTAATGCAAGATTTACATTTGAACTGAACTGTCACAGTTATCCTTTTTTATTCTTTGTGAAGACACAGATTAGGTAGACAAACCCGATACAGTGCAGGCCAAGGATGTTTCTTAGAAAAAGAACATGTTGACCAAATTTATTTATTTCAAACAGTTTCGACACCAGAATCTTCCGCTGGCTTATGGCAATGATATTTGCAATTGAGGAAGTTAATCATAACCATTTATTGCTTCCAAATGTAACTCTTGGTTACATGATTTATGAGGCCTGTTTTAATTCTCATAAAGCAGTCAAAGCCACAGTAAGTTTTATTGGTTCAGAAATTGCACAAATGCAAGAAAATATCTGCAAACCAAGAGCGATAATTGGAAGTGCAAGCTCCTCATTTTCTAGCATCGTTGCCCGTTTTCTTGGTCCATTTTTCATCCCACAGGTGATAACATCAGGTCCATTGCTCAGTCACATTGATCTGCAAATGTCAGATATTATTTACGAGTGACTGTTAAGTGGTGTATTGCCATAATGTGGTGTCAATGCTTGTATTTCTTTGATTCAATATGTTACGAATTGTTGATATATATATATATATATATATATATATATATATATATATATATATATATATATATATATATATATATATATATATATATATATATATCTGTGTTATTGTTTAGGTGAGATGTTATTACCAAAGTTGATTCAACTAAAACAGTGACAATTTATGCAATTGTATTTAAATGTTATGCCATGTGGAAGGATTGAAAGAGATTGGAAAAATTCCTGTCACCATGGCTCACCACTAACTCATGTAAATGTGCAAGTTTGAGCAGACGGTAGTTGAGAAAACACCTTGTAATTATGAGGACATTCACTTGCGAGATGCTTTCACAAATGTTCTTGGTCTCTGTACATATATTTTGAAAGCAGAATGACAGGAGACCAGATAAGAATAACGAGTCATCCTTTGCATTGTTTTCTGCAGTGACATGTAGGTGTCCTTTGTTTATTGCATGTGTTTTGTTTTAAATAAATGCATGGTTAGATTTCAACTTCCTGTTGGTTGGATTTCAATCGATTAAAGAAGCTTTTGTAGCAATTTAACATGTTTATAATTAATATTATGTTAAAAAGAGCAGTGATGTTTCTTCTCAGAATCTGGTTATTTTTCCCAAATTGAAGAGTAATCAATATTTTCTACTCTATTTTAAAATATATACTGTTCAAAATATAGACGTTGGATAAAAGTTTGTTGTGGGAGAATCTATATGCGTAAAAGAGTCCAGGAAATGTAGAAAAACGCAAATCTATCAAACACAAGGTTCATTCATTAAATTAAAATAGTTTATTTATTTTAATTAATTTTAAAACCATCTGCTAAATTACACATGACTTACATCATAAAATATAAAATGAATGATTGATCATACATTATCAGAAGACACCAGAACAAACAATATTACAATATAAGTCATTTTTAAGTTAAATACTAAATATCAAAATTTCCAACAATCATATTCCCTCGCCATTTGCAAGGATATATATATATATATATATATATATATATATATATATATATATATATATATATATATATATATATATATATATATATATATATATATAGTGTTATGGATTTCAGAATCATATCCGATGAATGCATACAAACATTTAGGTCCTCGGACAGTTATTTCCCTAAATGCATGTTCAGGATAGACCCATCCCAATGTCTGGTGGGATTCTAACTTTGATGCATTGAGAAGGGTATAGATTAGATTCCCTTCCTTATGGGATGTCCATTTCCTCTTTAAGACAGACACATTCATGCACGTGAGTTCATCAATAGCCCAACCTATGCTCGTCTCCCCCCTTTCCATCAAAACACTTTGGCTTGGAGGTGGACGATATATTTACACCTTGGACTTACAGGACATTTGATTAAGCACACAATGGGCTTTTCCTGAGCAGTTATTCTGACGGTCAAATAGGGCTGTGGATCATTTACCTCACCTACGTATCTTTCAATGACATCCAAAACGCACCTATTTCACTGACATTGACGTCCATCTTTTCCATCCAAGTTTGATGCCCCGTTTGGCAGCTCTGTGGATGCTGGCTTGCTCTTTTTCATGTCGGGCTGAACGTGGAAGGAATGATCGCGAGGTTGACGGTTGGTCATGTGCAACAATGCGCCAATAGGCAAAGCGAATTTGGCTGAAGTCTGCTTGGGGCTCCGCCCAGACTCGTCGCCTATAAAATTTATGGCAGGACCGTTTTCCTAAAAGTTTTTGTTACAACTGTGTGACAATTTTGTGACATCTTGGTAACGATTATTTTCAGCTCCAGTCAGTTGTTCCATTCTTATGGTTGGTGAGCTGGCTACAGCCTTACAGCTGTACAGCTCTGACCACTGCTGACCATTTGTGACAGTTGGTGACAGCTGGTTACAACTCCTCACAGTGCCTCATGGTTCCTCACAGCACCTCAGCACCTTGCAGCTCCTTACAGCGCCTTGCAGAACCTTACAGCTCCTTACAGCTGTCCGTTGGTTGCGGCTCCTGGTGGCTCCTGATTGGGGTGACAGTTGGACCATTGTTGCTGGTTCTGCTGGTACCTGATTCTTGGCATCCCTGGTTCTAGGGGGTGACGACGTGACGTGATTGGTGTTCGAGCCTGTTTGTGATTGGGTGTATGGTGTGGAAGGGCGCTGGCAATGTAGAA
>NC_140961.1:156031960-156129460 GCF_056783735.1 Eptatretus burgeri
ACCAACGAGGCCTTTCGGGCATGTACTGTTCCTGCATATCCAGTGAATCACCTTTGCTTGATGGGCACCTTTCACCTTCCATATTATTGTCTTTCTCAAAACAAATTCAACTCTCGAAAACATCGAAAATACGAGAAATATTTTTGCAGGAGAGGAGGCTAGTTCCTATAATTTCCTGTTTCTGCAATCAAGATGTGACACACACACACACACACACACACACACACACACACACACACACACACACACACACACACACACACACACACCATCGTCATGAATATAACACAGTGTTTGCCGCACTTAAGAAATCACTTTTTATAAATCGGATGGTCTTCACTGGCCAATGAGATCAACAAACCTTTTGGGCGCAAATTTGAGAATGAAGCTCAGCCAGCTCTCAAACTAATATATATATATATATATATATATATATATATATATATATATATATATATATATATATATATATATATATATATATATATATATATATATATATATATATATATACACACACACATCGCTTCCACATCTATCCAAGTGTTCAACAACTCCCAACATCTTCAGCATCTGTCCAAGGCAGGGCATACACATTTATGTCTTCCAGTTTAGTGTTGGCCCATTCAGGGAGATTTGTGACCTTGGTTTTTCTCAGCATCAAGCAAGTGGCCCCAAGCCAAAGTGGTCTCATCATGAGCGAGCAACCAAACTACGAACAGCCAGGATGCTTTATCTCTATGCCTGAAGTTTCACATTCAAGTGATTAATTCTTTGGTTGTTGCAATATCGTTTCTCACAAGACATTCATATATGATGTCTTACTGTAATCTTCAATTCCTTATCTACTCACAATCACTTCTAATTCAGGTTTTCACAAGATCGAATTTACACACACACACCACCTCTCGATCTGGTCTTAAAACACTCACAACGACATCTGTACTGAACTCCAAATTGATCGCAGCACAATGCCCGGGCTCTGTCTTTCAATACAAGCTTTCATATACCCAGTTATCAGTGTCCACACAAAAGATGCAACAGCGTGTGCAGGGTCAATTATCATCGTTTTTCCTCTGGAATCGGTGTGTGCACTTTGCCTCATCCAGAGTCTTCACAGTGTATGGTGACGACCAATCCTTATCTCCACTTTCTGTAATCATTCATTCCCATAAACTTCACAGGTCACAATGCACAAAAGAGCACGTTTTATTCCAGTGAAATCTACTGGACTCGCACACGCTCCATTTCAGCACTCACTTAATACCACATGCAGATCAATGCAAATCAGTGCGCATACAAATCAGATAAAATTCAAACATTCAAGAGTTCCAGGTTGGAACACTCATATTACGTCCTTATCACAAAACTCAACATTTCCAATGACATAGGATTCACAAATCTGTCCAAAGAAAGAGGCAACTCTCAAATACAAAACTATAGGATTTACAAATCTCTAACACCTACACACAATACAATGCAACAGTTTCATAGCAAGCAAACTTCCAGTGAGTACAATAAACAAACAGAAATCCAAAGAGGTCATGCAACAAACATTCATAACACTTATTCCTTCTCCCCCATTGGGGACTTGAACCTTTTTAGCAAGCAGGGGCATTAACCCTCTCTTTGTGGAGATGGGATTACAACCCCTTCCTTTTGGCCAGAGGGGATTGCCTTTCTGCCTCTGCCTCTGCTGTACCGAGTAAAGCAAAGTGAGCCGAGTACCGAACTCACTCAAGGTACGGTGGAGAGTCTAACTCCCTGTTAAGAGATCCCTGATCTCAGTTCAGCCCCGAAGGCTTAAGCGGGCTCCAACTGCAGGATCCTCTCAGGCCTATCACTAAAGGTTCTCCTTTTTATACCTCTCCTATCAATGATGTACCCCATTACCCGTTTGGCTGAGAGATGCAGCATCCAATCTGAAGTAAGAGCAAACATCTTAAGTGGCTACTTACTTGCTGTTATGCCAGATGATGCTGTTTCCAGTCCTGCCAGTGTTCAGGTCCCATCTGGGTCACCAAAATTATGGTGGAAAATAGCTCAATTTCCCCAAGTTGGATCAGCATACCAAAGGAGAATCTTTGATTTCGTATATACGGAGGAAGAACATTGAATGCTTGACTGAAACATTTGAATGTACTTCATTGAAACAAAAGCCCGAAGAAATTATTCTTATCCACAACTTGACATTCCAAAGAATGGGAGGGGAGAAAATTGGCAACTCAACGACAGGGTTTGCTGATAAGCATTAGGCAAAAGAACTCAAACTGCAAAACGTGTCCACTGGGCGAAAGAAAGAATGACATAATCATGGCAAAAGTTGCATATTTATCAACCATGTCACCCTATTTCATAGTGAGACATTCCTTTTATCAATATTTAGGTCAAAAGACTATTGGGTAAAGGGAAACATAACTGACAGCCAATTCGACGATAGCATAAAAATTAAATTTATAAACCACCAGCAACAATTATAATTGAGATTACATGATTATAATGATTTTTTCTTCCACAACAGGTTACGGGGTGTAGAACAATTACGAATGGGTGATATTACGGTAGCATGTCAGCGCTCGCCGGTTCTTCACAAACAAACCAGAAAGCATGCACGCTTTTGTTAAATGTACCTCACATGTTGAAGCATCACTAAATATGGCTGGTGTGTCGATTTTATCACTCGCAACTTACTCTTGTTATGAATCAAAATCTCTGCAAAGAGGAGAAAGTCTTATCATAATTGAGCATCTGTCCGTCCGTCTGTTCCCAGGTACCGCTTAAACGGCTGTACCGATCGCAACCATTTTTGGGATGTGTAATCCTGGAACCTCTTGGAGTAAAATACGCATAAATATAATAACATGACCCCCTTGATGGCTCCCGTAGGGAGAATGTGCTTCTCGTCATTTAAATTGAATCATGTGGTAAACCTATCATATGCAACAGGAAAAACTGGGGGAGTTTTTCAAGCTAACATGAAAAATAAATATTACAGATTCTGGGTAAGTGTTCGCTGTCATCTCACACTGTATATTAAAAAAAAACTAGGGTCTTTTGGGTCTTTGGGGTCTTTGAGGGTATTTGGGGCATCTTGGATATTCAGGGTCTTTTTGTTATTCTGTGTCTTCCGTGTCTATACAGATTTTTTTGGTCTTGGGTGGTCATTTTTGTCTTTTGAGTCTTTATGCTGCTCTGGCACATGCTCCTATACCTGAGCTGACCTGGTCTTCGGAGTCTTCAAATGTCTTTTGGGTCTTTGGCAGTATTTACAGATTTTTCCATTTTGGGTGGTCAGTTTGGTCTTTTGGGTCTTTGGGGTCTTCAGTTGTCTTTGGGATCTTTATGGATTTTGGGTCTTCAGCAGCTTCAGAGTCTTTAAGGATCTTTTGGGTTTTAAGGGTGTTTTGGGTCTTTGGGGTCTTTTGGGTCCTCCAGGTCTTCAAGAGTCTTTAATGGTCTTTTGTGTCTTCAGGGTCTTTTTCGTATTTTGGGACTTCAGAATCTTTAGGGGTTTTCGTTCGGGTCTTTGGGTTATTTGAGTACTCTGGGTCTTCATAGTCTTTAAGGGTCTTTTGGGTCTTCGGGGTCTTTTTGGTCTTCATGGCCTTTTGGTCTTTTGGATCTTCAGGGTTTTTAAGGGTCTTTTGGGTCTTTGGGGTGTTGAAGAATTCTCAATTCCTTCTGTACATTTGAGTCATTTATTAAAACAAAACATATGGAAACAAACCAAACATATCGATATGGAGAATACAGCAGCACTTCATTAATCCACATGGACTTCCTCTGATGCTGCAGTACATGGAAACTTTGAATTCTTATGTAGTATTCAGTGAGACTATGTTTGTTCATCCTCCAGACATGCTGATGCCACAGCTGCGTTTTTGGGGTTCAGGGGAAATAATCACTCAAAGCTTTGTGGCAGCAACCATCTGGAGATAAGCTTGATTTTGAAGGTCTAAGGAATGTTTGTGACCTGAATATTTGTGACCTGAAAGTTGATCGGAGTTCTGATCAATATTTTCACACACGTTCAATTTAAGCTTGACCCTTGTTTCCAGCCAGACTTTCAGACACCATTGTATAATTGTTTATGTCTAAGAATCCCATAAAAAGCAAAAATATAATACCAGGTGATTCTATAATATTAACTACAGATTATTTGGAAGGCCATTCTGTTTTGGGGAACAAGGGGGATTTTTTACTGGACAGATTGATTGTCTTCCAACACAGAAAAGAGACATAAGGTCATTTAAAATGCAAATATATTATTAAAATAGACAAAGGTTCAAGCACATAGATGTAATAATCATGTTGTATTTCAATACATTTCCCAAGGGTTAAAGCAATACATTGTGCTATATCCCCAAAACATTGACTTTTTCAAGTGAATTGTCAACCAAGTTTAATTGGCAAATTTTGATTTGTAATTTTTTATCATCCTTAAACCGAATATGCTAATTTTGTAGAAATTTGCATCAACAAACCTCCCTTTTTGTCATTCAGATAATATCGCAACCGAAAATTTTTTACAAGTTCAATTTTGAATGAACATTCCATACTCCAGGGACATGAGCATCCATGTTCAAATCAGCAAGCCGACCCTTCCCCATCAAAATCTGCCAAAAAAGTTTCACACTGCTTGCTATTCCATCTTTGCTAGGAGGTGAATGGTAACACAAGGACAGAGGTGCTGGTCCAGACAGGTGTTGCACACTCAATGTTGTCCTGGATGTTGCTTTGATACCTGGGTGCATGCAGTACCTCCAAAGAGGGCAGTGTTGTCTTACTGCAGTGTTACACTTCATGATCAGGATCAGGTGTTTTAAAAAAAAAATTATTTCTTTATTTTATTATATTTTACAATGACGGGAATTTAGAATGCTCCATGGCATTTCTCCAATTAGGAAGAAAAAGAAACAGCGGCCACATGCATTTTCCTTCAGATGTCTAAAGGTGCGGAGTAGAGTCTCTGATGAATCTCCTTTCCCTCACCAGAATCTCACACCGTCAAAGTGAAGGAGTAACTATGTTTGGTTAAACTTGCTGCCAGATAGAGCAGAGGTGGATGAGAGTAGGTTGACCAGTGTAGCATCATGTGCAAGGCGCTGTTGCCAGATATCATCACACCACATGTTGTATAGCCAGAGGCATATTGCAGAGAGGCAGCCAGGGTGTAGGAAAGTGAAGATAGTACAAAGTCTCGAACACAAGCCATTCTGGAGAACATCATCAGGATTGCCCACTCTGCACACTCTAATATTATGATTCCAAGATATTCATTTGATGATGTATCGAGATATTCCATTAGTAATTTCAAACAAGTGGGTAGAGCATGAAAGGGCCAGAAAGTTTAATTTCTTACAAATGGAAAACCATTGATAAAGGACAGTGAGACCGATGACTGCCTCAGGGATAACGTCTGCCCACGGTCATATGACAGGTTCATTTTAAATCACTGATGTACTTCTCAAATTGCAATGTTGCATAAATCATTAAATTCCCTTGAGCCAAGAGCCAAAATCCCATCTTTTATTATAATCATGTTTTTTTGATATTTTGACTCTCTGCTTTAATTTTGACACATCACAGCTTCATATATACTTTTAGTAAAAATGATTTGTTATATTTATTGAATGACTAAAATACTGACATGAAATTTGTGTGTATGTTTATTGTTACAATACTCAGCTGGTGTACAAAACCATGAGTTCGAATGTTTATCAAGTCAAGCACAAAATGTTTTTTTTTAATTTCAATTTATTTTCATCCCTCCTTTCATTAGTATATACAAACACAATCTGTCGTTTGTCATGTAAGTTTTTTTCTTTCCTACAGTGCACGTAAATAATCCCAAGATCATGCAGTATCTTGACTAAGTTTCCGATATTTTCTTGTCATATCCAATCTCATGAGTTCAGTTTCGGATAGGCGTTACACCATCACACGTTTTATTGTACTTTCATTCATAAACAACATTAGATACTTAAATTTAAGATATTACTGATCATCATCATTATCAGGTCTTATAATATCATTAAATTAATTATCTATCTTGATTTCACATAGCTTCCAGAATACATCATCAACATCATCGTTTTGGCCTATCAATGAGAGATGCATGAAACTTGTGTGGCCATTGTCTTGGTAACAATATTCTTCATGCAAATAGTATGCATATTAACCATGCAATTTTTCTCTCATCATTTTAATAGACAATAAAGGTACTACAAGATTTTCACACTTTCCTTACAATCTTGTCAGCCAGACTGGCATTTACTTCTGATGCATAGTCCTGGTAGTTATAGTCCATATCAAGAAACCTTTCTCAAGGATTTGAGATTTGTCTTCATTGTCAAAATCCTCTTGGATACTGGATCTATCATTTTTAGAATTTCTTTTTTTAGATTCTTCCCCTCCCCCCCCCAACTGACAAGAACAATTCTAGAAATCCTCACAACAAATTGTTGTTTCCCTTTCGGTGCTATCAATCTCTATCATTTAGTTATAATTTTGCTGTTACAGCAGAACCAAAATCTGACACTCAACACAATCTAGGAATACAATCTCTAGTCGCAATTTAAATTTGTTATATTTTTTAGATTGATGGTCAGTTTGATATCTGTCAGTACACCATTAGTAAATCACTTTATTTGGCTTGAACAGTCTCCAATCTCTACATCATGATATCTTCTGTTTGTGCAGCCATGTACCTCCAGGAAGAAGTAAACAAGTCATCAATTAAATTTGAGACTTGACCTTCTGTTAGGATCTCAAATTTCCCAATATCTAATTTGACTAAAATTATCACCTTTTTGGTAAGCCTCGAATAGACGTTGTCCACAACATGGTCAAATCTTCTTGCTATACATCTCTTCCTGACCTTGTAGCAATTATGCTAATTATCAAAACTTCGCAACATAACTGAAACAAGAGTTCATTGCTCTCTTGTGATGTCTTCAATGCAGATTCTCCTTTTGTGCACCTTAATGAGCACAGTATATCCTGGGCTAAGGTCGTAACACTCCTTGGTTGCTGCTTCATGCAAAGCGTTCTTCAACTGTAAATTAAATGCTCTCACAGTGTTTGTCAGTGCAATGCAAAGTGTACATAATGCATCAATTTGATGAATATTCATCTCCTTTATTGTTAATGGATGTAAGGTGCCCTCATCAATCTTCCGATTAAGATTTTGATTGGTGAGTGTCCTGTTCTCCTATTTGGTGAGGCTCTCATTGACATTAGTACTCGTGGTATGGCCTCTGGGAATTTCATTCCATTCTGTTCACAAATTTTTTCAATATATTTTTCAGCACCCCATTCTGTCGTTCCACCTGTAGTGCTTTACACAGCTCTTGCAACACTTGTGCTGTGAAGTGTGTTCCATGATCGGTCGACATTCTGCAAAGTATACTAAATCGGCATAGGAAATCCTTCATCAAAATTTGTACAACCATAATTGCATACAAACACAAATGTATTTCCACTACATCTTGGCATTTGAAAATTATTCATTTGCATGTACACAAAACCCTTGATCTTATTTCCTTGTTGTTGTGTTAATGCAGATTGCACACATCCTCCTGTCTCGTGTGGATAGAGGTAAATGTTTTGACGATCAAAATGATAATGCGATTTTTAAATGTCACGTGTTTCCTTTCAAAACATCGAGATGATCACCGCACACATGCGCACACATACGCACACACACACATACTGTCCAGCAAATTTTGTCTGAATGCAAACATATTCAGTTTATTTACAGTTCTTAAGTCTTGTACAATTTAATTGTTTTTTCCCTTACAATGCCAGCAATAGCATGCCCAATGTACACAAAATGACATTTCAATTCATTTTTTTTTTAATATTACCTGTGATAACTCGCACACTCACAAAAACTCACCCACACCTGTGATAACTATTACAAAAATTAGATAACTATTACAAAAACACCCTCAGGATGTTTAACATTGACAAACTCCTGCCTCCATCTCAGTTTGTATTTAAAATAAATACAATATATCAAATATTCCACCCTTTACCTTTAAGCCACCATAACACATTGATGAATCACCCTGCCTGAAAAAAACACCTGGAGGACAATGCAAATCTGGGTCATTATTCATGTCCATCCGAGGGACGGCACACACTTCGATGCATTGCCTTCCTGTGAAACACTGTATGTGCAATTTAGCAATCTGGCTACATGTTAAAATTTGATGTGTCAAAGGCAACTTATAACGAGCATTCAAATGCTGCTCCTAGCAGAGCATTTATTTATTATGCATGCAACAATGGTAATGCCTGGTGTTGGCTTAATGGTTAGGCTGGTAGGCTTGGGATCCTGGGATCCTGAGTTCAAATCCAACTTGGCTGTTGAATTAATACCAGGTGGGGTTGACTCTGCCTGTAATCCTTTCGAGGTTGGCAAAAGGTAGCCTGAGTCGGAGTGGCGACCTGTCCAAGATTGTGCCCAACAGCCAAGGAGACTGCTTCGGCAGCACCAATGCTCTGCACAATGTAATCCTAATGGATGGATGGATGGATCAATGGTAATTATAACATCTCTCAGTTTTAAGAACGAGCATTTAAATGCTTCCCACATCCAATGTCCCGCTACAGTCCCATAGTCAGCCCTGATTGGTTCCACGGCACAGATTGGTGGATGAAGTGGAGTCCTTTTTAGAGGGTACAGATGAGATAAATCTTCTTCATCTTTCCTAGTCCATGTGGAATCATTTCTGATATATTTTATCGACTACTTTTGATCACCTGACGTCACATTTGTTTCAAGAGTTCGTCGTTGGGCATCGACACGATACAGTGACTCAACAAATAGAAGGACCACTTTGGACAGCTAACAGATTAGCTCCCAACCACCATCTTGGTAGTGATCATGGGCTCACTATGGTGTGTTGGAAGTTTTGTTTCTTCGTTGTTTCATCACAGCATACAGAGTCCAATAATTCACACAAACAAAATTTCTACAGATCATAATTTCACGAATAAACCATCGATAATAATAAGGCACGGTACACCACAGTGCAGTACAGTATAGTATACTGTATAGGACAACATATTTGTTGAACCTTAGATCATTATTACGTGATAAAATTACTTTCATTTCTCTTTTAGAGCACAATGTCATACCATTTGCACAGAAAGACCTGCAGTACCATCTCATAATACCGGGCACTCCACATTGGCTACATTTACCTCCCCGGCAATGACAGCATTAATAACTCTACAATCCATCACGTTTCAACTCCTTAATATAGTCCATTTCAATGGAAGGTTATGTTCTCACTTACCAAGCCTGCCAACCAACATGGGAACGTACCGGCAAACCACCTCATGCAACACTTGCATTGAGGTATTTTAACGTGTTGATGTATAACTGCATTCATCTGTCGTGCACAACAAACCCCACGGTCAATTATTTAATTTTATTGCCCCCTATTTCTTAGCTAAAATATGAGAGGAATTTCAATTTATTTCTGGTCATTTCATGTGGCATATGTCAAATGGAGATGAATATATCTTCTAATTGTTTCAAACGGAGGATATATAATTTTAAATCCAAATGCCTTTGACCTTTAATCTCACAGTGATGGCATTACTATCATTTTTCCGGTCATTGAAAAACTTCTCGTAATCTTTCCAAGTATCCAATAATTTTGTACCTATTTTTCTTCCTGTACCCCCAATTATACCATGGCTCGCCCCAATAAACACAACATTTTTTTTCTCATAGATTCACATTTACCAGAACCAAGAAGATATAACCAGTCAACACCACCTTCATATCCACATTAATATAATACTAATAGACTTTTGTTACCTTTTTCTAAATGCCATGCTGAAAAATTGTCATCCCATCTTGATCTCGCTTGAACTCGAGATCAGATAAGGTCGATAAATATCTCCAGCTGCAAAATTTTATATCTTTGAATGTAATTTTATTTATTTATTTTAAATGCCATTGCATGCCAGACACTGATCATGCTGGTCCACCTGTCCAAACACATCTTGAATTCATATAAATTCCACCACCCGCAGGGAATTTCCCTTTCCCACTTCACACACTTTTACTCCAGTGGAATTTGCTCGAGGGAAAATTTGAACACTGCCTTTGCATGTTATGATGTTGTTAATTTTTACAACATAATACCAAACCCAACTATTCTTCCACTGTATTTTGCATAACAATCACACACCAAAGCAAAGTTGACACATAACCCTGGCAATTTGGATTTCTCTTTCCGATCTTTGCATTCCTAAATGCACATCATAAATGCCTTCCAATTTACCTCCTTGACTCAATTTAGACCACTTATCAACATCAAATATTGATTCTTTCTCATAAGACTTTCTTTCATCACCTTCCCAAGATGGTTACCCATGTTCACAATCTTAGTGCAAGACATTCAAACAAAAACACACTTTGTACAATATACAACTCAATGTGATTCAATGCAAATAATTCGTACAACTACAAAAATGATACAAATATAGCCAAGCAAGAGCACTAGACAAAACAATTAATAGTTTCCCAATTCCAACTTCAAATCCAAGCTGTAAGCACAATTCCAATTCCAACTCAAATACCAACACTATTTTTAAACTTCCAACCTCTGATGGACAATACCACAATTACTCAACTTCCAACCTCTGTTGGAAAACACTACAATTTCGGCATGCGGCGAGGCAGCGCCAAGAGACACAATAAACCTTTCCCATCTGATCAAAACAGTGGGGACTTGATACCATTTAAACAGTATTTGTCTCTTGAGAATGGACATGTCATTCAAACAGAAAGGGGTAAAACCTATAAATGACACAAATTTAGATTGAAGCATGATAACCCTTTAAAAAAGAACGAGGAAAAGAGCAAGCTGGCAGCACACACTCACTCACAGGGAATAAAAGGTCCCTCACCTCTGATCTATGAGCCCATGTCTACCATCAGCCCCCTCTGCAACCATGCTCCTCCAGAACTTAATGCTCCCACCCTGACTCACCAAATTGTTAAAGATTCTCAATTCCTTCTGTACATTTGAGTCATGTATTAAAACAAAACATAGGAAAACAAATAAACCTATCGATATGCAGAATTCAGAGGTGATTCAATATGCCACATCGTCTTCCTCTGATTCTGAAGTACATGGAAACTTTGAATTCTTATGTTGTATTAATTGAGACTATGTCTGTTCTTCCTCTAGAAATGCTGACACCACAGCTGATGTTTTTGGGGTTCAGGAGAAATAATCACTCACAGCTTTGTGGCAGCAGCCATCGTGAGATCAGCTTAATTTTGAAGGGCGAAGGAATATTTATGACCTGAAGGTTGATTGTAGTTCTGGTCATTATTTTCACATAGATTCCATTTATGCTCGACTCTTGTTTCCAGCCAGACTTTCAGGCACCAGTGCACAATTATTTATTCATAAGAATACCTTAATAAGTAAAAGTAAAATACAAGGTGATTCTTTTATAGTGAATGAAGATTAAAGATTATTTGGAAGGCCAATGTGTTTTGGGGAACAAGGGGCATTTTTTACTGGACAGATTGATTGTCATCAAAAACAGAAAAGAGATATAACGTCATTTAAAATGCAAATATATTACTAAAATAGATACATGTTCAAGCACATAGATGTAATAATCATGTTGTATTTCAGTACATTTCCCATGAAAGAGTTATAACAATACATTGTGCTATATACCAATAACATTTACTTTTTGAAGTTAATTCTCAATCAAGATTAATTGGAATTTTTTTTAATCACCCTTCAACCCACTATGCAATTTTGGAGACATTTGTATTGACAGGGGTCTTTAAGGGCCTTTTAGGTCTCTGGGATATTTTTGGTCCTCGGATCTACAGAGGCACTAAGGGTATTTTGGATATTTTGGTTCTTCAGTGTATTTTAAGGGTCTTTGGGGTCTTTTGGGTCCTCTGGGTCTTCAGAGTCTTTGAGGGTATTTTGGGTCTTCAGGGTATTTTGTGTCTTTTGGGTCCTCTGGTTCTTCAGAGTATTTATGGGTTGTTTGGTTCCTTATAGTCTTCAGAGTCTTTTAGGATCTTTGGGGTTTTTTGGGTCCCCTGGGTCATTAGAGACTTTTAGGGTCTTTAAGGGGCTTTTTGATTTTTTGAGTCTTTCAGGTCTTATGTGTCTTCACAGCCTTTAAGGCGCTTATCACGGTGTGTGCCCCGACTCAGAATAGGTACTCTGTATCCCTGCATGTCGTAAGAGGAAAACTAAAGGGTTAGTGGCAGGAAGGGCATGCAGCCATATTCAAACATTGCCTGAAAAAGGGAGCTTGGGTCTTTCAGGTCTTTTGTGTCTTCATGGTCTTTAATGGGTTTATCCCGGTGTGTGCCCCGACTTAGAATACGTACTCGGAATCGCTGCATGTCATAAGAGGAAACTAAGCGTTGGTGTCAGGAAGGGCATCCAGCCATATTCAAACATTGCCTGTAAAAGGGAACTATGAAAGAAGATTTTCATCGGACCTGGAAGGGTAACCCCTGCCCTGTCAGGGAAAAATGTCCTTAAATTGTGTGCGTGTGTGTGTGTGTTTGTGTGTGTGTGTGTGTGTGTTTGTGTGTGTGTGTGTGTGTGTCTGTGTTATTTTAGGGTCTTTGGGGGTAATTTGTGTCTTTGATGTGTTTTGGCTCTTCATGGTCCTTTGTGGCCGAGGAGTCTATTTGGGGTGTTTCGTGTATTTTGATTCCTCAGAGTCTTTGTATCCTCTGCATCTTTTGGGTCATCAGGGGGGGGGGGGGTCCATTTTCCTTCAGTACTCCAACGGCCTCCATCTGGCCATCCCGCAGGTAGATGCCTGGCCCATCCCCATCTCCTCAAGATGCTGAAATACCTGCTGCAACCAGGAGGCACATGGTCAGCCCATTGGCCTCCTCCCCTCATGAGACTCCCTCGATGTGAGAATCTGGTGAGCAGGACCAGAATCAGGATACACGGGCCAAATATCCATGCAGATCCAGCTGATGCTCACACAATATGCATGTAACGAGTCATATTTGAGTCTCTCTTAACATCCGCTTGTTGGACACAAAGTTTGACCAGCGATAGCCAAGGATTCTTCAAAGAGACCTGGTACCAAAGGAATTAAGTCTCCATCTCACATCCCTGGTCAGAGTCCAAGTCTCACTTCCACAGAGCAAGACTGGAAGCACCAAGGACCTGAAGACTCAGATTTTCGTCCTCCCGCACAAGTAAGGACAGTGCCACTTCCCAAAATCCAGTGAAACCACGACTCCCAAGACACGATCCAAACGTCAGCTGACCTCTGGCTCATAGCTAGCTGAGACAGGAATATTACTGCCAAGGCAAGTGAATCTCTCTGTGACTTCAACATCCTCACCACAAACAGGTACATTCGGGATAGCAGCATCCAAGATGTCATTGAAAGCCTGGTTCTTCATTTTGACCCAGGAAACCCATATGCAGCGGCTCTAACTGCTCATTCAGCACCTCGAGGGCCCTCAAAAACATATCCAGAGTCTCCGCAAAGATGACTGCAGCATCTGCGAAATCAAGATCAGAGATCTTGACATTCCCAAGCAATGCACCATAGCTTGATCACTCTGACATCCTCCCCAGAATCCAGCCCAGACAAGTGCTGAGAAGTTTGGGGGCCAGCACACCCCTGACAAACTCTAGTGACAACTGGAAACATGTTGGAGATGGTATCGCCACGTCTCACAGCACACTCTGTGCCAAAGTATAGTTCAGACATCAGAATGATCAGTTTAGTTGGCTCCCCACGAAGAAGAAGAATCCTCCAGAGGGCATCCTTATTCACTGAATCAAATGCTTTGCAGAGATCAACATAGGTGGCAAGCAGCCTCTTCTCAAACTCTTGGCTGCCTTCAGTGAGGACCCGAAGAGCATTGATATGGTGAATTGTTGACCTCGTTGGTATCATGCCTGACTCTTTGGTGTGAATAAATGATTTTGGTTATACTTACAATCTGCCAGTGGTTTTCCTTTCTTCCATTGGTCCAGCAATGTCCGTATGTCGATTAGCCAGGAGGTTATAATACCCCACAATATCAGTCTGGCATTATGCATGCGGAAAACTCGGCCCATTAATTACGATACAATAATGATAATATCATAATTTCCGAAAACACGATTCCCTGATAAGGAGATCAGTGCTCTTCGGTAAACAGATTCAGATGGAGGACTCTAAGTCACAGGGTCAAGCTATTAGCGTCGTTTCACGACCCGCCATGACACAAAGTTTGTCATGTGCGATGGTCTGTGATTCCCGGGGAGAACCAGGGATACTCCGCACCCACGTAGTACCCCCATGACCCCAGGCCCACAACAATATTATCCCTACAGGGCTCGGTTTGTAGCAATACTGAGTTTGTTAACTGATGTTGAAGAATTCACATAGAAATCGAATGACGTTCAACCACTCAGGTATGAAGTTGTAAAAAATTTCGATCGCTCATTAATCTTTGGAGTGAGCTGCCAGTGATGTCATAACCCGCTTTGCTGGTGAATATAAATGTTTCACTTTGCTACAAATATAAAGCTGAATACAGCCAAAAGTGTCTGCCCTCCACACGACAGTATCCTAGGATAAGTGGTTGGTCGAACATAAGGTTCCTCACCCTCCTCTCAAAATTGGTTGTCTGAGATGGTTCCGGTGTCTGAAATTTTGGCTTGTTTGAATTTATGAGCCTGTGATTTTTCTAAATTTTCAGAAGTTCTGTTTTCCGTCGACTGTTGTTGCCTGTAAAGCGGAACTTTTGAAATATTACACCTTAAATTAATGCTGGCTTGGTGGCATAATTGTGTGAGCTTCCACTTTCAGTCTGAGTGGTTGGCAGTTTGAAGCTGTTCCAAGTCAAAAAACAAACAAACAGAAAAATGGTTCGTGCTGTTTCCTTGCTTTATTTAACATTTTGTCAAAAAGTATAGAGCACATACAAACAACCATGGATTGTCAATCATTGTACAGGCTTTGATGGGCTTTATGGCCTCCTCCTGCTGTGATGTTCCATGTCGTGTAACTTGTATTTTTATTCATGAGGAAAACACTTTCTCTTTAACGGCAGGTGAAATTCTTGAAAAAACCAAAGTAACAGTGATTGTTGTTTTCAGTGCAGAAAGGATATTCAGTCCATTTGTTGAGGAACTTTGGGAAAGAAACATCACAGGAAAGATTTGGATTGCTAGTGAAGATTGGGCAACTTTCAAACCACACACTTCTCAACGACTTTCTCACATATTTCAAGGGACCATTGGTTTTGCTCTCCGACATGGTTCAATTCCTGGTTTTTATGAATTTCTTGTCACTCGCATGAATTTCAAAAATACACATTACAACTGCAACAAGGATATCCATCAAAATGGATTTGAAACATCAATGCAAAAAACCAAAAAGACTATTTTTAATGTTGCAAGTGCAAAAACAAGTAAATGTAAATCTGGATCATATAACACAAATGTTAATTGTGAATTAAACAAAAATCAGACAAAGCTTCCTCTGATTCCAAGTATGAAGATATTTTCAAATGAAATTGATTTACATACCAAATGTGATGGGGAAGAAATAAATAATGTTGAAACAAATGAGAGGAATGATTGTGTTTCATCCACTGAAAATAACAGCAAGTCCATTATATGGAAAATAAATCAAACTAAATTTCAAAATGATTGCTGCAATGTGGAATGTTTGAAAAATGTATTTCTTTGGGAATTCTGGAAATCGATGGTTAACTGTTCCTGGAACATCTCAACAAATATAAGGACCTGCACTGGCCTTGAAGATCAACGTAATGTTGAAACACAATTTACTGATGTGTCCCAAATGAGAGTGACCTTCCACACATACACAGCTACGTATGCTCTTGCTCATGCCTTACATGATTTGCAACAATGTATTCCTGGTCAAGGCCCATGGGTCAATGGTACTTGTGCTGCTATTACGAACTTTGAATCATGGCAGGTAACAGAAAAACAAAATACTCTTCTGAAAGAATTATGCATTTCCATTCTTGTGATTTGATTGAACCAATTGTGGCCAAAAAGGTCCCGATAACATATCTCAGTGTTATTCATTTATTTTGAAGTTTAAATGCAGCTTGTTCTGTAACATTTTTGGATTTGATTGTAATATCACTATATTTTTGTGGTGCCTTGGATGTTGAGAGTAATGATTATGTTGACTACAAATGTTGTAATATTTGTGATTAAATTTTCATTTTGAGGAAGAGTTTTAACATGTTGGTGAGAAATTACAAGTGCCAGAAAATAATTTGCTTTCTTGACTTTCTGTAAGTACCTCTTCTTATTCTGAAATACCACCTGGAAGCCCGTGGTAAAAATATCATGTAAGAAAAATATACTAGAAAGAATCTGAAAATGCAAAGCCCATCTGCTTTGTATTAAGATATCTTCTCTTGGATGCAAAACCATTTCCTTTAACCATTTGACCAATATTCTTAATTTGTATTCTCTATATTCTCAGAATAAAGTTTTGTTAAAAATTTGATGACAAAAGCTCAAATGTCATTTTGGTCTATGGTTTGGATAAAATATAAAATAAATAAAAATGAAATAAAGAAAAGCAAAATTAGTTATGGTCTGGTGTGTGTGTGTGTGTGTGTGTGTGTGTGTGTGTGTGTGTGTGTGTGTGTGTGAGAGAGAGAGAGAGAGAGAGAGAGAGAGAGAGAGAGAGAGAGAGAGAGAGAGAGAGAGAGAGAGAGAGAGAGAGAGAGAGAGAGAGAGAGAGAGAGAGAGAGAGAGTGTATATATATACATATATATATATATATATATATATATATATATATATATATATATATATATATATATATATATATATATATATATATATATTGTTGTGGTTGACCAAATTCGCAAACCACCATTCAGGTCCCTTAGGTGAGATATCTCGGTAAGTATATGTGTAGTTAGGCCCAAACCCGTTGTCTAGAGGGAATAAATGTCATTCATGAAGGCTGCGACTCTTCAGGATAGCCGTTTTTCTTTGACTATCTTTATTTTGGACCAACCGCCATTATTACCACCACCAACCACGTCTCAACAGCCATCACAACAACAACCACCAACCACAACGCCGCTTCACCACAACCGCCACGACCTTTACCGTCACAACTCGCCACCATCGCATCACCGTCATCTCGCGCCACTCGTGGGCACCGATGCTGGACTCGTGTAGGGCGCGCACCGTGCAGCGTGTTCAAAAGCATCGCGGACTTTCCGAAGAAAAACGGATCAAAAACGACTCACGCCCACTTTTGTTCCGTCCAATCGGTGAGCGAGGGGCGATTTGGCCCCGCCTCCAGGGCGTTGGAGGGCGGTCGCTATATGCAAATTCATGGATCAAAAAGCATTCACGCCCACTTTTCCTCGGGCCAATGGGGAGCGAGGTGAAAGGTCGGAGGCAGAGGGTCAAAGATGAGAGAGCGAAGCCACGGGGCTTATAAAAACGACTGCGTTCGTCAGTCGAGTGGAGTCCAGTGGAAGTTGAGAGGAGTTCAGTTCGCAGGAGGAAGAGTTGACTTGGAAGCGGAGGAAGAGTTCAGTGCAGTTGGGAGTTCGCGGAGTCGGCGTGAAGAGGACGGAGCTGTGGAGAGCCGGCGGCGGCGAAGGCGGACGAGGGGTGCTCGCATCGGATTCGGGGAACTGAGGAGAGAGAAAGGCCGGCGGCGCGACCGAGGTCATGGTGGAGACGCTCGTCGCGGGACCCGCGATTTTGGTGAAATCCTCCTTTCCCCGAGCATCAGCAACCCCCTCCTGTTTCCCCCCGCGCTGAGATAGTGCGACAAAAGGGGGCCCCCTTCCCACCCCCTACCAGACACTGTCCGCGAGGCCTGCGGAGTTGAGGCACCACCGCCGCTCCGCGTCTCATCATCAGACGGGTAGGCCCGACACGGTCTCGGCCCCAGGCCCGCCTACCCCCTCCTCCTGGAGGGTGGTTCTCTTTTCTTTTGCTTTGGGAATATGTGTTGTCGGCGCCGTCTGTGAAGTAAAATTGTATAAGTGTTGCCGTGTGCTCGCGTAGTCGGTATTAGATCTGCATTGTTGCATTTGCTTTTTGTCTTCTTCTTTTCTATGTGCTTTTGGTGGAATTGTATATGTGTGCTTTCCGTTCATCGCGAAATAAATGTGCTTATTATTGAACTGTTTTCCCGCTTCGCTTCGTCATTTCTTTCATTGAATCCTCATCTTGCTTCACGTAAAGGGTTGGTCGTGGGTTAAGACGCCCGATAATTAATCGAACCGTCGAGGTCGACGAATAACACCGCTCGGTTATCCCGATAGTACAGAACGGGTCGCTTAAGTGGCCCGTGTCCGAAGTCGACCTGCGGCGAGGTGCGATCGCCCGGTCTACCCTCCGTGTGGGTACTTAGGTAGGTCGAATTTGGCGAGCAACCCTATCCCACGCGGGGGCCGATTGGCTCGATCGCGGTGAGACCGAAAGGTCCACCCGTGACTGGTTCCCGGCGTTAGTCGGTGGGCGACGTGCCGCGATTCGAGTTACGTGGCCGTTCGCACGCCGGCGGGCGCGAATACCGCGACACTGGTGTCAGGTCGTGCGATACAAACTCATCGCCCTCCTCACGGCACTGGTAATGGAGAACGGGAAAACGGACTCTCCTGTCTCCGGCTAAATTCACGGGAATCGGTCCAGGGGTGAGAGAAGCGACCCCCGATTCCCTCCAAATTACGAGCGATTCAAATTATCCCTTTACGAGAAATAAGATGGCGTCTCAAGGCGAGCGGGAGCCGGGGGTATTAGTTATGTGTCGTCATGTAGGATCCATGGCCCAGGTCGGTTCTTTTTATCATTATAACCCCACCAATAACTGTGGTCAGTGGGAGCGGCTTGAGCACGAACTTTGCCGGCAAACGGAGTCGCACAATGGCAGCGCGATCGCACCTCAGTGCAGCACGGAGCGGGCTGATATTAATGGCACAGCACGAGGCGTGAGCTCCCAGTCACCAGTTCAAGGCACGTGGTCACGGCATGTGCCATGGCAGGCGTGGCAGGATGACGATGCGAGCATTGGCAGGCTTCAGGCACAATTGGGGGATGTCTTGGAAAAGGTGAAGCGTTATGAAGAACATATCGAGGAGGTGCAACGTGGAGTGGACGAGTCACAACGGCACGCAGACGCGCTTCAGAAAAATTACGTGTACGGGGGGACACAGCGATTGGACGATTTACTGGAACGAATTCGGTGGCAAAAACATAACTTGGCCAATAGAGTCCACAAATTACGTGGGAAAAAGAATTTGGTAGTGTTTTATACCCGTCAGTTGGAATATGCAAAGAGCAAACTGAACAAAAGAATAGAGGAACAGCAGATTGGTATCTCCCAGGAAAGGAAACAATGGGAGGAAGAATGGAAAACCGAGCTCGAAAAGAAACAAAAGGAGCACGACTTGGAAGTAAAACAATTAATGGAAAAATTATTGGAGCAAGCAAGGCGGTTCAAAGAACTGGAGGAGAGAGTGAGGGAAATACAGTTGGAGGAGAAAAAATGTGAACACGATGGGGAGTTGGAACAATTGAAGGAAGAGATAAGAACAGGCAATCAGGAAAGAGAAAGCCTAGAATGGAAGATAAAAAGAGGAGAGAGACAGCTCGAGGAAAGGGCGGAGGAATTGCTGGAAAAGTCAGAACAGTTCGAAGAACTGCAGGGAGAATTGAGGGAGGAAGGAGAAAGGAAAACAAAGCTCGAAAAGGAAAAACGCGAACAAGATGGGGAATTGGAACTACTGAAGCGAGAGGTAAGGGCAAGCCAGTTTAAAAGAGAAATCCTGAAAGGGGAGATTAGAATGGGAAAGGAATGGCAGAAAAAACTAAATGAATACAGTAAAAAAAGGGACGAATTGAGGAGGGAAGCGGTGGAAAGAAGAGATGAAATGAGTGAAGAAGCACGCAAATTGAGAAAGGAATTGGAAACAAAAACTTCTGAGATACTGAAACACGAAAACAAAGAAAGAGGATTACAAGAGGAACTGAGGATGTTAAAAGAGGAAAGGAAGAAAACAGAGAATGAAACGTTAAGGAACCACACTGAGCAGATTGAACAATTCGAAGCCAAAGCAAAGTCGGAGTGTGCGGAGATGAGAAAGGAATTGGAAAAGAAAGCTTCTGAGTTACAGAAACACCAGAACAAAGAGAGGGAATTACAGAACGAGTTGAGGATGGTGAGAGAAGAAAGAACGACAACAGAGAATGAAACGTTAAGAAACCAAACAGTACAGATCGAACAGCTGGAAGCGAAGGCCAGATTAAAGAATGAGGAACAAGAAAGAGTACTGAAAGAACAAGGAATGAGACAGGAGAAGGAAATCAGCCAACTGAAGGAAACCACGAGATTGCAGAATGAGATGCAAGAAAGAGTAATGATGGAAGAACGAATCAGACAGGAGAAGGAAGTCAGCCAACTGAAAGAAATAACGAGATTGCAGAATGAGGAACAAGAAAGGGTACTGAAAGAACAAGGAATGAGACAGGAGAAGGAAATCAGCCAACTGAAGGAAACCACGAGATTGCAGAATGAGATGCAAAAAAGAGTAATGAAGGAAGAACAAATCAGACAGGAGAAGGAAGTCAGCCAACTGAAAGAAATAACGAGATTGCAGAATGAGGAACAAGAGAGACAGTGGAATAAAAAACTGAAAGTGTATGAATTTGAAATTGAACGACAAAAGGAAAAAAATAGGTTGGAATACGAGGAGAAGTTGAAGGAGCAAGGAATGAAGCAGGAAGGAGAAATCAGGAGATTGAAGGACACAAGGAGATTGGAGAGGGAAGAACGAGAGGAACAATGGAATAGAAAACAAAAAGAACATGAATCTGAGGTTGACCAATTGAAAGAAAAGCTGAGGCTGGAGTACGAGGAGATAGACAAAGAACAGTGAATGAAACACAAAATGGAGATGAACCAAATGAAGAAAACCATGAAACTGGATAAGGAAAAACAGGAGAGGAAACGAGGAAGAGTAATGAGACAGCAGCAAATGAAACACAAAAAGGAGATTAACCAAATGAAGAAAACCATGAAACTGGAGAAGGAAGGACAGGAGAGGAAACGAGGAAGAGTAGTGAGAGAACAGCGAATGAAACACAGGAAGGAAATGAGCCAATTGAAAGAAACAATGAGATTGAAAAACAAAGAGCAGGAGGCACAGTGGGAGAGAAAATAACAACTATATGAGTGTGAAATTGAACAACTAAAACGGAGAGCTTGGGGGGTATAGAGGCCCCGGAGACCCTTGTGGGGACACGAATCCCCAGTGTGGTTGTCCCTGTGTGTGTGGTGCAAGGTGTGAGTGTGTCCCCGTGTGTGGAAGCGACCCCGTGTGTGATTGGTGTGGTGGCGATGGTGCCGGAGTACGTGATTCCCAGCACGCCGTTTGTGGATGATGCACCGTGTGTGGAAGAGGCCGTTTGTGTGGATGAAACGGCCAGTATGAGTGAGGAACCGCGGGTGAGTGCCCCCGCGTGTGTGAGTGAGGCACGGAGTGTGGATGAGGAACCGCGGGTGAGTGCCCCCGCGTGTGTAAGTAGTATGGTTTGTGTGAGTAGTGAGGCACGCGTGAGTGAACGGCCGAATGCAAGGGAGACCGTGTGTGTGAGAGAGCGGTATGTGAGGGAGATGTCGGTTGGCATGCGGGAGCACGCAGCCGCGTCTCCCGGGGTGAATGTGATGGAATGGACTGTGAGCGTCGTAACACGCAGGTGTGCGTGGGTGGAATGGAGGCGACGACGGAGACATGTGAGGAAAGAAAGCCGAGTAGCAGCTGTAGTTGTTTCGGGGACCGTGCCGGGTTCACCCAGCAGTGAGCACGCGGTCCGTGCTGTGCAACGCACGAGACCGCCACGTGCTCGCTTGCGAGAGTGAAGTCCCGGTCCGGAAACGCACGCGGTGGATTTGCCGATCCCGCGGACGGACAAAGTTTAGGCAGGATTATGGATTTGGACCGGACGGGTTCTCCACGCGATCGTGTGTGTTAAGCTCCAACGGGCAAAGCACATGTGTTCGCGTGGGGAACCCCTCGAGACCTGGGGCTTGTGTTTTTTTTTTTTTTATGCGCACGGTGACGTCATAGCTGCACGTGGGGTTGGAATCCGGCAGGAGGGGTATCCCTGCCGGATGGTACCGTCCAAGGAGGGACGAGGAACACGTGCAGCTGCATGACGTCACGGGCAGGTGTAAAGTGCGCGAGCTCTGAGTTTCCGCGCTGGTGCTGCGCATGTAGAAAAAAAAAAGAAAAAAAAAAGAGCAAGCCTCACTTTCGGGTGCACAGGGTTCCTGGGCAAGGGGTGGAAGACCCCCTTACTTGGGCACAGGATGGAAACTAGTTAGGGGGAAGGGTTAGCTTAGCTAGACCGACTTCATGGGGCAGGGGTAAGTCCTCATGGAGTCCGTGGAATGGATTAGGTAGAGGGATTGTAGCGAGATTTAGGTTGGGAAATTGATTAATGGGATTATTTGGAGACAGCGACAGACTTTGAATGTGTAGTGGGGACGTAGCTTAGCTACGTAGTGTTAAAAGGAACGTGCTGTAGTGTAAGGGACGACGTGGGAGCACGAGTTAGTAAGGGGATGTAGTTAGGAGGATGGCAGAGTTCAGCGGTGTGTGTGTTGAAGAGTTGGTGAGTTGTGAGGTGAGTACTTGTTGAGTGAGTGAGGCCAGCGGGTCTGAGTGAGTGGAGCGAATGGGGAATGCATGGTGCGATGAGTGATTGGGGGGGAGGAGTGACTCCCGCCCAAGGGACCCCGGGCTCAGAGTAAAGTGAGTTAGCTGGGTTAGTGAAATTGAAAAATGGAGGTCGTTTTGCATTTGGTGGGAATGTAGGCTCGAAACCCATTTGGAGGGGTGCAGGAGCCCTGTTGACGGGCTTGGGAGCATGGCTGCGAAAAGTGAGTATCGCTGAGTGGGTACCCCGGGCACCAGGCTAGTCGGCCGTGGTAGGCCAAGGGCCCATGGGGGGCTGGGATAGCGTAGTGGGCACGGGTGCGCCTGCTTGTTGCGGGGGCCCGGGGCGCCATTAGCCGCGTGGGCAGTGTTGTGGGCAAGGGTGACCCTCGGAAAGGGGCCCGGGAAGCCAGCCTGCCACGTGTGCGTTTCAGGGGAGGTGCCATGGGGGGCACTCCCCGGTGTTAGGGAGCTGGTAGGCTCTGAGGCAGTGTAGTGCCCAGGGGTGCCATAGCGGGAGAATCGGCAGAGGGTCGTGCCTGCCAAAGGGAGCCACGTGTCCCAGCCAGGAGACCGTGTGAGGGCACGGAGAGAAAATTGGGGGGCGAGGCCCGAAATTGTGAGGACACCAACACAGGCGACGGGAATCTGGGTTGTTAGAACCAATAGTTTAAGCGCGAGGCGCTTGTTGAAAGCCCCGGGGTAGTTTAACAGTTAAATGGATAGGGTAGATTAGGAAGTGTACCCCTCCGCACCATCCATCCCCTCGCTCTCGTTGTGGGCCGCTGGACCCACTTTGGTTATAGATCGCCGAACTCTGGGGAGGCCATTCTGAGGCTTCGTTGGGCCTCGACACAGGACGATAGCTCTCCCTTATTCCCCTCCGGGAAGGGAACGTAGGGGTTGGGAGTAGGCTAGGTGACAGAATAGGTTAGCCGAACAAAGACGATAAAGGGGGTTAGGGGACGATTTATAGTAGGGAAGTAAAAATAAAAACAACAAAAAAATAAGTTGGGGCTAAATTGGGGTTTGACAAATTAAGGGAGTGGGTATGTACAGTGACAGGCAAAGGCGATAGGTTGGGAGGGAGACAGGTAGGTAGGTCCGAGCCCGCCTTCCAAGTGGCCAGCACCACCGCACTCCCTCCACTAACCTCCACTGAACGGCAAAGGCTGGCCAGCTTCATCTGCTGGCTTGTTACTGCAAGGCCTGTGCCGGCCCACTTCATCTGCCGGCTGGCTGTTTTTCTTCAAGGCCTGTGCCGGCCCACTTCATCTGCCGGCTGGCTGTTTTTCTTCAAGGCCTGTGCCGGCCCACTTCATCGGCAGCTGTTGTGTTGCTGCAAGGCCTGTGCTGGCCGGATCATCTGCAGCTGTGGTTCTTCAATGCCTGTGCCGGCCAGTTCATCTGCCGGCTGTGTTTGCCTGCAGCGGCCTTCTTCTGCGGGCTGTGTTTGCCTGCTGCCTTTGCCATGCCATGCCCACTGCCCACGTTCACCAGCCCCGTTCAATTTTGCTTTGCCACACCCCCTGTTCATTTCCATGTGCGCCAGGATCCGCAAGGCAACAGTTTGCAAGCTGCGAGAACTGCCCTGTTGGCAGCTACAACATGGGCCTGCAGTGGCGGCCCGTGCACCGTGTTTGTGTCCATCCATCCATCCGTTGTGCTCATTGCGTGTGCCACTTGAGCTGGCACGGAGACTGTGTTTGTGCAGCCCATGCACCGTTGTGGTTCACTGCGTTCAGTTCAAAAAGGAAGGCCTTGGACTGCGTGTGAGCAGCCAGCCACGTTCCCTGTCACCTGCATTGTTTTGAGCCAGAGACTGCATGCGAGCAGCCTGGCTCTCTGCTAACTGCTTTCTTTTTGCAGAGTTCATTGATCCTGGGCCATGGTTTAGTGTAAAATTTGTAAGTTAAGGTAAGATGTACTGTAAATATGAGTGCGCCCCCGGCATGTTTGTCTTAGCGCCGGCAATTTTATTTAAGTCGTCCGTGTGAGTGAGTTTGTTTAGGTAGTTACGCAGCCCTCAGGTTATTTATTTTGGTGACACGAATACCATGAATGTCGCACTCAGGGATCCGTAGGTAAAATGTACGAGGGGAAAACTACACATGATGGCACACGAAAATTTGACGACTCGGGACGAGTCTGTAAAAAGGGGAGGGGGTAGTGTTGTGGTTGACCAAATTCGCAAACCACCATTCAGGTCCCTTTGGTGAGATATCTCGGTAAGTATATGTGTAGTTAGTCCCAAACCCGTTGTCTAGAGGGAATAAATGTCATTCATGAAGGCTGCGACTCTTCAGGATAGCCGTTTTTCTTTTACTATCTTTATTTTGGACCAACCGCCATTATTACCACCACCAACCACGTCTCAACAGCCATCACAACAACAACCACCAACCACAACGCCGCTTCACCACAACTGCCACGACCTTTACCATCACAACTCGCCACCATCGCATCACCGTCATCTCGCGCCACTCGTGGGCACCGATGCTGGACTCGTGTTGGGCGCGCACCGTGCAGCGTGTTCAAAAGCATCGCGGACTTTCCGAAGAAAAACGGATCAAAAACGACTCACGCCCACTTTTGTTCTGTCCAATCGGTGAGCGAGGGGCGATTTGGCCCCGCCTCCAGGGCGTTGAAGGGCGGTCGCTATATGCAAATTCATGGATCAAAAAGCATTCACGCCCACTTTTCCTCGGGCCAATGGGGAGCGAGGTGAAAGGTCGGAGGCAGAGGGTCAAAGATGAGAGAGCGAAGCCACAGGGCTTCTAAAAACGACTGCGTTCGTCAGTCGAGTGGAGTCCAGTGGAAGTTGACAGGAGTTCAGTTCGCAGGAGGAAGAGTTGAGTTGGAAGCGGAGGAAGAGTTCAGTGCAGTTGGGAGTTCGCGGAGTCGGAGTGAAGAGGACGGAGCTGTGGAGAGCCGGCGGCGGCGAAGGCGGACGAGGGGTGCTCGCGTCGGATTCGGGGAACTGAGGAGAGAGAAAGGCCGGCGGCGCGACCGAGGTCGTGGTGGAGACGCTCGTCGCGGGACCCGCGATTTTGGTGAAATCCTCCTTTCCCCGAGCATCAGCAACCCCCTCCTGTTTCCCCCCGCGCTGAGATAGTGCGACAAAAGGGGGCCCCCTTCCCACCCCCTACCAGACACTGTCCGCGAGGCCCGCGGAGTTGAGGCACCACCGCCGCTCCGCGTCTCATCATCAGACGGGTAGGCCCGACACGGTCTCGGCCCCAGGCCCGCCTACCCCCTCCTCCTGGAGGGTGGTTCTCTTTTCTTTTGCTTTGGGAATATGTGTTGTCGGCGCCGTCTGTGAAGTAAAATTGTATAAGTGTTGCCGTGTGCTCGCGTAGTCGTTATTAGATCTGCATTTTTGCATTTGCTTTTTGTCTTCTTCTTTTCTATGTGCTTTTGGTGGAATTGTATATGTGTGCTTTCCGTTCATCGCGAAATAAATGTGCTTGTTATTGAACTGTTCTCCCGCTTCGCTTCGTCATTTCTTTCATTGAATCCTCATCTTGCTTCACGTAAAGGGTTGGTCGTGGGTTAAGACGCCCGATAATTAATCGAACCGTCGAGGTCGACGAATAACACCGCTCGGTTATCCCGATAGTACAGAACGGGTCGCTTAAGTGGCCCGTGTCCGAAGTCGACCTGCGGCGAGGTGCGATCGCCCGGTCTACCCTCCGTGTGGGTACTTAGGTAGGTCGAATTTGGCGAGCAACCCTATCCCACGCGGGGGCCGATTGGCTTGATCGCGGTGAGACCGAAAGGTCCACCCGTGACTGGTTCCCGGCGTTAGTCCGAGAGGGTCACGACACGATTGTCCGTCCGGTGGGCGACGTGCCGCGATTCGAGTTACGTGGCCGTTCGCACGCCGGCGGGCGCGAATCCGAGACAATATATATATATATATATATATATATATATATATATATATATATATATATATATATATATATATATATATATATATATATATATATATATATATATATATATATTGTTACGGTTGTGGAAATTCGCATTACACCATAAAGAATCCTCAAGTGAGATATATCATTAAGTTCATGTGTAGTTAGCCCAAACCCGTTGTATAGAGGGAATATATGTGATCCATTCGGGCTGCGACACTTCAGTTCGCCGTTTTTCTTTTGCTGTAGTTAATTTGGTGCTAAAACAACAACGAACATTGCCACCACCAACATCTCAACAACGACGCCATTCACTACACGACGCCACCTTCCACAACTATGCTACCACATCTTCGCCACTCGCCATTCAACGAACACCGTGCGGGCGTGTGCAAGATTAAAAACCAACAATGCTGGTGGGGTTTTCCTGCCTAATTTCCCCGCCTGATGCTTCCACCTGAATCCCCCCCACCATGCTTGGTGTGAAGGGGAGGGTGCGGCCTCTCGCTCCCGATTGGTGGATGCACGGCGTGAGGCAGTCGGAGTGGGGGCACGCCCCCCCCTTTGAGAGCTTTCTGCATACACCTCGAAGGAAGGAGGAGCCAAGAACGGGGTGGGGCGCGGGCGGAGCGAAGGGCGGAGCCGGCCCGTACAAAAGGTTGGGCGTGAGGAGTCATAGGTTGGATGGTTGGTTGTTCCCTTGTCCCCGTTGGAGGCTGAAGGCCCTCGGTGCATGCAAGCGATCGACAAAAGGCGTGGAACTCTCCTGACTCGTGGAACTCGCCTCCGTCTGAAGTCTGAAGTCGTTGTTGGGTCGTCGCCAAGCCATGTCATCGTGCTCGAGTGTCTCTGCGTCGGTGTGGAGCTCGTGGAACTCGCGGAGCCCGAGGAGCTCGTTGAAGTCGAGCTGTGTCGACATCGAGTCAGGTCGAGTTGGCAGTGGAGGACGGCGAATAAGACGGAGCTTGGAGTTGAGGTCCTGGGAGGAGGACTCGACGGACGCACCAAGGGAAGTCCTTTCTTTTCTTTCGGGTTTTGTGTAAATGTGTGTGTGTGGTGCTTGTCTTGTATAGTAGAACTGTGTAAATGTTGCCGTATGTAAGTCTTATTCGGTATTAACTCTGCGTCATTCTTGCTTTTGTTTCTTTTGTATTACTGCATGATTGTATGACAGTAATATACGTGCTTGTCAAATTGTTCCCCCATTTCGCTGCGTCCTTTCCTTTGTTGAATCTCCATCTTGCATCACATAAGGGATTAATATTGGGTTTTAAAACACCCGGTAATTAATCGGAACCGTCAAGGCCGACCATAACTCCGCTTGGTTTTCCCTGTAATATGGAACGAACTGCTTAAGCGGTTCGTGTCCGGAGTCGGCCTGTGGCATGGTCCCATCCCTCGGCAGATTACCTGCGCAGGTACGTAGGTATATCGACATTCGGCGATTCACTCTATTTCGCGCGGGTAGACTGCGGACTGGGTGGTGGTGGAGTTAAACCCCCACCCGTGACAGGTTTCTGGCGGTAGTCCCAGGAGGGTCACGACTGAATTGTCCATTCCGGTGGGCGAGGCGGCCGCCATTCGAGTCAAGCGGCCGATTGCACTCCGACGGGGGAGAAGTCGTAACATTGGCATCAGGTCGTGGGATACGAACTCATCCCCCTCCTCGTAACACTGGTGTCTGGGAGTGAGATTCGAATCCACCCCGTCTCCAACTAAATTCACGGGAATCGGTTCAGGGGTGAGTAGAGCGACCCCCATTCCCTCCAAATTACGAGCGAGTTAAATTTAATCCGCTTACGTGAAATAAGATGGCGTTTCAAAGCGAGCGGGTGCCGGGTAGATTAGGTATGTGTAATAATTTAGAATCCATGGCCCGGGATGGTACTTGTAATTTTAATCAAAGGGGAAGCTCAACCCCATTTACTGAGCACAGACTTTGCCGGCAAATGGAGTCGCACAATGGCGGGGCAATCGCACCTCGGCACGGAACGGAGCGAGCGGCTATTTATAGCGCGGTGAATGGCGCGACACGAGGCGAGCGCTCCCAACAACCGTTTCAAACCAAGTGGGCATGGCAGGCGAGGCAGGCGGACAGTGGTGGGCTTCGGAAACAATTGGAGGAAGAATGGAAAACCGAGCTTGAAAAGAAACAAAAGGATCACGATTTGGAATGAAAACAACTAAAGGAAAAGATATTGGAAAAGTCAAGACAGTTCGAAGAACTGCAGGGAGAAAGGAGGAAAGTCGGGTGGAGTACCTATGAGTTAAAAAGAGAAAGGAATGAACTAGAGCGAGAGGTAAAAAAAAGGCAATCAGAAAAGAGAAAGCCTGGAACAGGAGATAGAAAGAGGAAAGGAACGGCAGGAAGAACTAAAAGAATTCAATTGGGAAATGACCGAATTTTGGAAGGAAGCATGCAAAATTGGTGATCAGGGGAGAAGGGAAAGACGGGAAAAAGTTTTGGAGTTACAGGAACTTGAAGACAAAGAGACGGAATTACAAGATGAGCGGGGAATGTTGAGGGAGGAATTATGGGGAAAAGCTTCTGAGTTACGGAAACACCAGGACAAAGAGACGAAATTACAAAATGAGTTGAGGATGGTGAGAGAAGAAAGAACGACAGCAGAGAATGAAACGTCAATAAACCACACTGTGCAGATCGAACAGCTGGAAGCGAAGGCCAGATTAAAGAATGAGGAACAAGAAAAAGTTCTGAAAGAACAAGGAATGAGACAGGAGAAAGAAATCAGTCAATTGAAAGAAATAACGAGATTGCAGAACGAGGAACAAGAGAGACAGTGGAATAGAAAACGAAAAGAGTATGAATTTGAAACTGATTGACAAAAGGAAAATAATAGGTTGGAAGACGAGGTGAAAGTGAAGGAGCAAGGAATGAAGCAGGAAGGAGAAATCAGGCGATTGAAGGAGACAACGAGATTGGAGAGGGAAGAATGACAGGAACAATGGGATAGAAAACAAAAGGAACATGAAGCCGAGGTTGACCAATTGGAAGAAAAGGCAAGGCTGGAGTGCGAGGAGATAGAAAAAGAACAGCGAATGAAACACAAAAGGGAAATTAACCAAATGAAGAAAACCACGAAACTGGAGAAGGAAGGACAGGAGAGGAAACAAGGAAGAGTAATGAGACAGCAGCAAATGAAATACAAAAAGGAGATTCACCAAATGAAGCAAACCATGAAACTGGAGAAGGAAGGACAGGAGAGGAAACAAGGAAGAGTAGAGAGAGAAGAGCGAATGAAACACAGGAAGGAAATGAGCCAATTAAAAGAAACGATGAGATTGGAAAATGAAGAGCAGGAGAAACTGTGTGGTAGAAAACAAGAACAATGTGAGTTTGAAATTGAACACCTAAAACGTGGAGCAAGATTGGATTCCACGGAGATTGAAAAACTCCGGAGGGAGAACGAAGAACTCAGGAAGTTCCGAAAGGAGGAACAACTCAAAAGGAGCCAGGAAGTAGAACAACGCAATAAGGTGGGATGCGTGACAGCACCACAAGGAGCAATGTCGGTGGTGCAGGACTTGATCTACATCACTCGTCGGATGAAGGAACAGTTAGGACCAATCCTAATAAAGGAGACACAAATAAAAATGGAGAAGAGGGAAGCAACAGAGACAAAGAAGGAAGTAGAAGTATTGCAAGAGGCACAGGAGATAGACCGAGTCGAGAATTAATTAAATAAAACGAAGGAGGAAACAGAGACGAGGATCCAGGAAGAAACTAATAGACACGAAGAGGGAACAGAAATATAATGTTTCGAGACTCGGGAGATAGACAAACTAGAGGAAAACTGCACGATAAAGACGGTGTTAAAGGAACAGAACACACACACACACACACACACACACACACACACACACACACACACACACACACACACACACACACACACACACACACAGATTTAACGAGGCTTAATGGGGGCGAGCTGGCGGACTGTTTTTGTGGCCCGGTGCAAGCAGCTGGGTGGCCTCCTTCGGGAACGGAGGGAGACGCTATTCTCCCTTTGAAGCAGATCACGACCATGTGGGTTCGGTCGTGTCAAGCATGTTTGAGGGGGTGAGTGCTGCGAAGGGTTGCACGTGCAGCTTGGGGGGTATAGAGGCCCCTGGAACCCTTGTGGGAACACGATCCCCAGTGTGGTTGTGCAGGTGTGTGTTTGCGAGTGTGGGGAGATGCCTGCTTTCCGGCACGCATTGTGCAAGTGAAACCCCCTGTGTGAGTGAGAGGGTCCGTGTGAGGGAGAGAGTGTGTGTAAGAGAGCGTTACGAAAGGGAGATGATGGTGGGCATGTGCGAACATCCAGCCGCGTCTCCCGGGGTGAATGTCATGCAGTGGAGTCTGAGCGTTGTAACATGCAGGAGTGTCTGCGTGGAACGGAGACGACGGCGACAAAAGGACAAAGGCCGGGTAGTGGCCGTAGCTGATTTGAGGACCGTGTCGGGTTTACCCAGCAGCGAGCGCGAGGTTCGTGCCGTGCTGCACACGAGGCCGCCACGTGCGTGCTTGCGGGAGTGAAACCCGGTCCGGAAACGCCAGTGGTGAATGTTGCCGATCCCGCGAACGGACAAAGGTTCGGCAGGATTTCGGATTTGGACCGGACGGGTTCTCCACGTGAGCTTGTGTTAAGCTCCAACGGTCAGAGCACATGTGTTCGCGTGGGGAACCCCTCAAAACGCGGGGCTTGTTTTTTTTAATGCACAGAGTGGCGTCATGGCTGCGTGTAGGGTTGGAATCCGGCAGGAGGGTGAATCCCTGCCGGATGGTGCCGTCCAAGAGGGATGAGAGACGCGAACAGCTGCCATGACGTCACGGGCAAATAGTGCAGGTTGTGAGTTGTCGCGCTGGTGCTGCGCATGTGAAAAATAAAAAAAAGCAAGCCTCGCTTCGAGTGAACAGGATTCCCGGGCATGGGGTGAAAGACCCCCCTGCCCGGGCCAGGATAACAACTAGTTCGGGGGAAGGGTTAGTGTTAATTAGACCGGCTTCATGGGGCAGGGGTAAGTCCTCATGGGGCCCGTGGAATGGATTAGGTAGAGGGATTGCAGTGCAGATTTAGGATGGGAAAATGGGACATTTTGAGGACAGAGACAGTCTTTGAGTGTGTAGATTTTCAGAGATTTTCATTCAGAGATTCATAAAAATTCAGAGATTTTCAAAAGCAGCGGGAGAAGGGGCGGCCGGAAACGGGAGACAGCGGAACACACAAATGCATGAACAGACACCACACTTCACATTATATTATAGATTGCACTTTAATCTATTCTCTCTATAATATTGATTTCAAAAATTAAATTTATTCTTCAATTAAAATTCCAGCTACTATACTATTTGAAGAAAGTCACTTTCAAAGTTAACAAAGGAGAAACATTGTTTTTTGATAAAAATGGAGATCCTCCTGCAGTATATGAGATTGTGAACTGGCAGAAAAACATTGAAGGTGCTTTGGATTTAAAAGTTGTTGGTATTTTTGATTCATCTTATCCAGAAGAGAAGCAGCTTCGTGTTGTTTCAAGTGAATTTGTTTGGAATGATGGCACAACAAAGGTAAGAATAAATTTTGTTCACATTAAGGAAAATTAAGTTTCAAGTTTTATAGCTGCCTGGTGTTGGCTTCGTGGTTATGGTGTTGGTTTGGGATCCTCAGCGTCCTGAGTTCGAGCCCCACTGGAAACTGAATCAACATCAGGGGGTTGACTCAGCCTGTCTTCCTTCTGAGGTCGGTGAAAGGAGCACCAGTATACTGGCAATTATCCCTATGTGTCGAAGGTGACTAAAGGGTTGGCGTCAGGAAGGGCATCCGGCCATAAAAGCATTGCCACAAGAAAGGGTACCATAATTGGAGCCTACAAAAAAGTTGACCGCTGCTCAGGGAAAAAGGCTTTAAAATGGTGTGATGAAGTTTCAAGTTTTATAGCGATTGAATCCTTGTAAGTGACAAAAAGAGGAGTTGACACTCATTGTCTTTTAATAATGTCCTGTTAGAGTGTCCGCCAATACGGAGCTCTGAACCAGAGACCAAAGACATGCACGAATGGTAGAAACGATGTTGGATGTGACTGTTCATAATTTAGCCTGCTTATGAAACCAAAGGGATCGTTAATATGCAGCTGAACATGGCAGTTGTTGACACGGGCATGGAGGCAGAAGGCAGAAAGACATTTCTTTGCAATTAAAATGGTTTTATTGAAATAATATGGGGATAAGGAAGAACAACACGCTCTGAATAAATTAAAGGAACATACAAAGCAGTGGACAGCCACACACAGGGATGAGAGGAGAAGAAAAACCTCTAAACAACTTTATTAAATGAATCACGAAGGTGGTAAAATACCAGACTCAATCAACAAATGGAGCAAGTCAGAACTGGAGGCAAGCATGACCTGGTGTTGCTGTAAAACGATGGTGTGACACATAATGATGTGCAGCTCTGGATGGCAATTGAAGTGGTTCTGATGAGGAGGCCACATCCTGCCCGATCTCTCCAGTGGTCTTACATCTGGGAGAGACAAAACAGAGAGAGGGTGTGCATGAACGCACAAAAGTACTCATCATCACTCCAGACTGCCCTCGCCTGGTCCCCTCTGGCAAATCCGCATGCAAGGGGTGGCTTTCGACCACAGCACTCTCCCCTCCCTCATCGATAATCTCTTCTCAGCACATGAGGCCGCTTATCCCATCTTTTGTGATTCCTCAGAACAATTTCCATACCTGTTCGTGGGGCATTCAGAGCATAAATAGTGTCCCGTAAAGTGCATTTATAGCAAGACTCCTGTGCATTTCGGTGGCAACAATTCCTCCAACTGATTTAACCAGTTCCATGAGGTTTTCAAACACCAGGTTTTTTTTACACAATACAACCATAACCTATTCTGTTTTAAGGTTTATGCTATCTTCCTCTGTGATGCATGTTCTACAATATGTATTACCTCCTACAGTGTCCCTGATACAAGCGTAAACCTATGCTATAAAATTTACATGGTTCATACGATTCTGAGCACAATCTATCCATGGATCCCCCCTTTCTCCTGTAACAATAATAGCTTTCTCGGCGGCAGATTCATCTGCATTGGGTGTCACGTGAGAACAGCGTCTATATTCGTTTACTTCAAGAGTGTTTGTATTTTGTTATATGAATATTATAGTATTAATTTGTGATTAGAATGATGCAGTTTGGAATGAAATTATAGAGAGATTGAGTTTAAAGAGAAATGAGGAAATTATCTGAGGGTTTCCACAGGTTGCATTCTCGGATTTGGCATTTGCAGATCTGTCAGCTGCTGCAAGATTTTTGCCCAAGTCATTCACGAACCGACTGCCCATGCTTGACATTAGACAGAAGCTGTCACAGGAATGTGGAATTCATTCGTTTATGGTTTGGCATTCGCTGTTTTTTGCCCATGTCATTCACGAACCAGCTGTCCATTCCTGACATTCGATTGGAGGTGTCATAGGAATGTGGAATTTTCTTGGTTCATGGTTTGGCATTTGCCATTTCCACATTGTGTGTTTGCTTTTGGGCTCCCTCCCGTGCATAGCATCCATACCTTGCAAGTAATATATTTGTTTTTATCTTTATTTTCAATGAATTTTGTGTTTTTAAGGTTCCGAGCTCTTTGTGCAGCAATTCCTGCCAACCTGGAACACGAAAGGCTACCCAGATTGGAAAGCCATTATGTTGTCATGATTGCATTGCTTGTCCGCAAGTGCAATTCTCCAATGAGACTGGTAAATGAAACATCGTGATCAATAGAATTTTAAAAGCCCAAATTAAATTTTTAAATGTTAATAAATGATATTTTATCAAGTTGTTAGTTTTGACATTTTGTTGCATTATTTTTGCCTGACAATGCTGTATTTGTTGTGGTGTATCATTTTTATATAATAGGTAATGTGCATTGTTATATTAAAGTAACAATTCATTTTCATGGAGCCATGTGGAAATGTGTGGAACTGAACCTTGTTATTCCCATTGGTGTATATTATATCTACATTGAATTTCAGCTGATTATGGACTGGGCAACTCAGGTGTGTATGTGTGTGTGTGTGTGTGTGTGTGTGTGTGTGTGTGTGTGTGTGTGTGTGTGTGTGTGTGTGTGTTTGTGTGTGTCTGTGTGTCTATGTGTTTATGTATATACATATTAGTGGGGTATGCCTATGCATTGTAAGCAATAAGAAACCATGATTCATGCATAGGTACAATGTAAATACAAGCTTTATGATCATAGGGAAGCAGCACTGTCCTCCTGCTCGATGTCGATTGAGTTTTCTATTTCACAGTTTACAGTTGTAAAAATTACAATTTAAAATGGAAGATATTAATTGAGGTTTTTATTTCACAGTTTACAGTTATATAAATTTCAATACAGTTTACAGTTTTCAAAATGACAAAACAGTTTCCACTTATAGAAATAACAATTTTCAAATGCTAGATATCAATTGAGGTTTTTATTTCACAGTTTACAGTTTCAGAAATTACAATTCAGTTTACAGTTTTAGAAATTACAATTCAGTTTACAGTTTTAAAAATTACAATGCAGCTTACAGTTATATAAATTACAATACAGTTTGCATTTATAGAAATTACAATTTTGAAATGCCAGAATTCTATTGAGGTTTTTATTTCACAGTTTACAGCGATATAAATTACAATGCATTTTCCAGTTATAGAAATTCCAATTTTCCAGTAATAGAAATTCCAATTTTCCAATGCTAGATATAAATTTTAGTGTATGTTTTACCCTTTACAGTTACAGAATTTTAAATGCAGTTTACAATTGTAGAAATTACAATACAGTTTACACTAAGAGAAATTAAAATTTTCAAATGCACGATATCAATTGAGGTTTTAATTTCACAGTTTACAGTTTCAGAAATTACAATTCAGTTTACAGTTATATAAATTACAATACAGTTTGCACTTATAGAAATTACAATTTTGAAATGCCAAAATGCTATTGAGGTTTATATTTCACAGTTTACAGCTGTATAAATTATAATGCATTTTCCAGTTATAGAAATTCCAAATTTCAAATGCGAGATATAAATTTTAGTGTGTATTTTACACTTTACAGTTACAGAATTTTAAATGCAATTTACACTTATAGAAATTACAATAGAGTTTACACTTAAAGAAATTAAAATTTTAAAATGCCAGATATCATTTTAGGTTTATATTTCACAGTTTACAGTTAGATAAATTTCAACACCATTTACAGTAATACAAATTACATTACAGTTTACAGTTGTAGTAATTACAATTTTCAAATGCTCGATATTGATTGAGGTTTTTATGTCACAGTTTATGGTGATAGAAATTACACAACAATTTACAGTTAGAGAAAGTACAATTTTTTAAATGCTCGATATCACTTGAGGTTTATATTTGACACTTTTTCAGTGATATAATTTCCAACACAGTTTACAATTTTGAAATTACAACACAGTTTCAAGATGTAGAAATTACAAATTTTAAATGCTAGATATCAATTGAGGTTTTTATTTCCCAGTTTCCAGTTATAGAAATTACAACACAGTTTACAATTACATAAATTACAATAGAGTTTAAAGTTATAGAAATTACAATATTGTTTGCAGTCATAGAAATTACAATTTCCAAATGCTAGATATCAATTGTGGTTTTTATTTCACAGTTTACAGTTATAAAAATTACAATTTTGAAATGCCAGTTATCAAATGAGGTCTTCAGCTTGCCTGTAGCATCGTGCCCTGGAGCTGATGGGATGGCACATCATCTGTCCATCTGTCTGTCCATCCAAAAATATGTTCAACTTCTTCTTTGAAACTACACATTCAATTTGAATGACTTTACCACAACTTTCATCACTGTGTATGTACCAAAGTTGGTTCATGGCATGAAAAAAATCGGGCCTGAAGGGAGTCCACTGGGGTTCTCCTCAAAATAGGTACTTGCTTTCTTCTCAGAAACTACACGTGCAATTCTGAGGAAACTTGCCCACAGTCTTCATCACCCTTGACAAACCAAAGTTTGTTCATGGCATTTATAAAATCGGTGTCTGAGGCGGTCTTCAGAGGAAGTTTATGGCAGAAGTTTCACCCTCCCCCCAAAGAGATATTTGCTTTCTTCTCAGAAGCAAAACATAATTCTGATGAAATTTGACCAGAACCTTCAACGATGGTGTACCAAAGTTTGTTCATGACGTAAAAAAAAAATCGGCCTCAAAATGGGTGTAGGCATGGTTGTCCCCCAAAATATGTGTTTGCTTTCTTCTCCAAAACCACACAAACACAATTTGAAACTTGACCACAACCTTCAGTGCCCGTGACACACCAATATTTGTTCATGCAATTGAAAAATTCGATTTAAAGGAGGAATGGGGTGGGGGTGGGGTGTTGCCCCCCAAAAGAGGTATTTACTTTCTTCTCAGAAGCTACACAATTCCGATGAAACTTCACCACAAACTTCAACACCTGTGATGGACCAAATATTGTTCATAACATGAGAAAAATCGGGGTCTCAGGGGGTGCAAGTGGGGTGCCCACCAAAATATGTATTTGTTTTCATATCTGAAATCATACACACGATTTTAATGAAACTTTACCACAACCTTTGCTACCCATGATGAAGCAAAGTTTGTTCATGGCATGAAAAAAAATCCATCGGTGTATACTTTTTTCTCCATTGCATATTTTATGGGGCATCCATGCCTAACAGTGGTTCCCTGGTTATCTTATCCAGCTGCGAACAGTTGAGCACCGACGGTTATTGCCCTTATATTTAATTCACAGTTCACTATTATATAAATTTCCAATACTGATAACAGTTATACAAACAAGAACAAGAAGCGAATACTTCGATATCGTGCGGCTGGGGGCAGTAAAAGTCTAGGTTGATGATGATGATGATGACATCAAAATAAATAATGAAGCATGATGAAACATGTTGATTAAAAAAATGATGAAACAATTTTGCAGTTATAAAATTTAAATATAGACACAGTGAATTAGCATGCATGATGGGAAGAGTTGTGACATTGGACAAATTCACATTTATAGCCCTCAGATCAAAGGGACGTATGTGGCCATAAGTGTGACAGAAGATGTGACAGAAGACACAATACAGAATAGCCAATTATATAACAGCTGGATGTCGCCGAGCTGTAATGACAGTTACAACGCTGTGCGTCATCAACTAACGGAACAGGAAGATTTTCACTTCCTGCTCAGAAAATCAACTTCCAGCATCACACAGAAAACGATTCAGGAAAAAAACGTCACTCTTCAGCATTAACCCTGCCACAATTCACCCGGCAATCTCTGCCCACAATCCACCTGGCAATCTCCTCCTACAATACACCCAGCAATCGCCAACAATCCACCCACATCACACCCAAAAATAAGTGTGACAGAAGATGCAGGACAGAATAGCCAATTATATAACAGCACGATGTCGCTGCGTTGTAAAAAGAGCATTCAGTGATTGCAGACCCTCACCAGAACTTGTTTTGTGTGGTGTTTGTGTAGTTTTGTGAGGTGTATTTTGTGTGGTGTTTGTGTACTGGTGTGTTTTGTAATTGATAAAAGACAAAATTATAACTGCCACTTTATAACTGAAAGCAGTGATGACCAAGTAACAAGACATCCTGCTTTGATGCGACCCCACTTTGATTGGACACCTGACCCTGAACCACGATGCTTTTTTGTTGTTTTTCAATTGAATTTAGAATGGGATTAAAATACATTCAATTCAATTCAAATGGAAAATCAAATAGGTACAGTCCTGCATTGGAGTAATGAGAAGGAAATTGTGGTGGAAAAGAACTCAATTTCCACAAGTTTGATGAGCATGCAAACGGAGAATCTTTAATCTTGTATATACGGAGGAAGAACATTCAATGATTTACTGAAACATTTTAATGGATTTCACTGAAGCAGAAGCTCGAAGGAATTCCTCTAATAAACAATTTGACATTCCAAAGAATGGGAGGGTGAGACACTTGGCAATTCAACCACGGGATGAGCTGATAAGCATTAGGTAAAATAACTCAAAACTGCAATACGTGTCCAGTTTGCATGGGAGGGAGAGAATGACACAATCATGGCAAAAGTTTGCAGTGTTATCAACCAGGTTACCCTATTTCTATGCAACAAACAAAACCTTTTTCATCGTAAGATATTCCTTTAATCAAAATGTAGGTCAAAATACTCTTGGAAAAGGGAAACATTACTCAGCCAAATTGACAAGAGTACAAAAATTAATTTTATAAAGTTCCAACAACAATTACATTTGAGAAGCAATGGAGAGAAATATTTTTCTTCCACATCCCATCCCCCCCTCCTCTTTTTCCGATCAGGAAAAAATTGAACAAATATATTACACATGATAACTTCCCCCATTCCTGGAGGAGAAAAGACATCCCTTAAACAAGTTCAATCAAAAATTGCAGCGAGCGCTCATCAGAGAAGGATGCTGGACGACGACCATTTCAATAGTGTCCCAGCCATGTTCGTGATTGAGTTTCCATTTAATTCATGGCCTGTTTATAAGTAGGTGTCACAAATCGAAAAGATATGCTACCCAATGCCAGAATATACGCAGGTCAGGCTGGATATAGAGCATCACCCAACAGGAAGCACAATCTAGGTGCTCCTTGAGCTGCAGAGAATGTAGATCTTGGCAGGTACAAGCTTGGGTCCAACACTGGGTTGCAGATGAAACTTGGTTGAAAGAGACGAAAAAGACTCGAGATGTGACCCAGATATCCAGCCCTAAGAGAGATTGGGACTCGTAGCAGCAGTACGTGCAATAACGTTTGATTCAACAAGCGAGCTATGCACGTTCGAAGCAGCTGCAATGGCTGCATGTGCCCCACCCACATCATTGAATACATATTGCGGATGACTCGCCAAATGGACCTTCAAATCCCGCTTTGTGCATTGTGCAACCACGGAAAGGTCATGATGTATCTGCAGAGCAGTAATTTGCAAGTGTGGTCAGGGTCGTTCCCCCAGGCAGGCACCATGCAATGGTGACGTTAAGTCTTTGCCTTGCTGGGGTTTGGATTCTCAGACCTTCTCTTCAGTGGGTTTTTTATTTTGTTTTCTCTCTTTTTATGATTTTAACTTGCTCATCTTATCTCCTCAGGAAGGGTGTAGTGTCATGATCATGTGTTGAATGCCCAATCTCCCAGATCTGGGTTTTCCCCATCATCCAATCTTTCGGTGGAAGTTCTTCCAAAGCTTCATTTGACGAAATTGTATGCTGCATAGTTCAACTGCAGTCAACACTCTGAAACAAACAAAATCAAGGTTAAGCATTTAACGTATATATATATATATATATATATATATATATATATATATATATATATATATATATATATATATATATATATATATGAATGTATATACTCCAATGGTAAAAAGTTTCAGAACACCTCCATTTTTCCAGTTTTTACTGAAATTTCAGCAGTTTCATGTTTCACTGTAATCTGATATTATAGCATAGAACAAATAAGCAATTGCAGATAAAAAATAAATCATGGAATGCTTTTGTTGAACAAAATTAATCGAACTTTTTGACTCATCAAAGTAGCCATGTTTTGCAGATATAACGGCCAAACATATTGTGGCATTCTTTCGACAATGGAAATCAAATATTGTTCGGAAAATTCTTCCCAACATGGTTGCAGAAGTTCCCACACATGTGTTGCACTTGTTGGTTTCTTGCTTTCATACTTCTGTCCAGTTCACCCAAACCAGCTCGATGGGGTTTAAGTCTGGAGACTGTGCTTGCCATTCCATGATTTGAAGCCTTCCGTCTTGTTATTTTATTCTCAGGTCTTTCTGACATAGCCTGGAGGTATGTTTTGAGGCGTTATCTTGCTGTAGGATGAACCCCTGACCAACTGGGCATTGACCAGAAGGTATTGCATGGTGCTGCAAAATGCTGTTGTAGCCCTTTTGGTTCAGGGTGCCAGTCACTCTGTGCAAGTCTCCGACTCCGTATCCAGCAAAAGAGCCCCAGATCATCACGTTTCCTCCGCCATGCTTGACAACGGGTGTCAGATACTGAGGATCCATCCTTTCGCCTACTCTATGGCGTACAAAACCATGCGTGATGACCTAGATATTTCAAATTTTGATTCATCTGTTCACAGGATCTTCTTCAAGTTTGTCAGTAGTCCACTGATGGTCAGGTCAGGTATGGGAGCATGTGCCAGACAGTGCGTCGCTGTGTCCACTTTCCGCCGGTACTCCAGGGGCCTCCGTCTGGCCATCCCCCAGGCAGATGCCAAGCCCATCCCCATCTCCTTGAGATGACAGTCAACCTGCTGCAACCACGAGGCATGTGGTAGGCCCACTGGCCTCCTCCACTCATGAGACTCCCTCGCTGAGAGAATCTGGTGAGCAGGATCAGCGTCAGGAAAACGAGCCACATGTCAATACAGCCGCAACTGATGCTCACGGACTATGCAGGTAACAAATCTCATCCGAGTCTCTCTCAGCAACTGCTCGTTGGACAAAAAATCCGACCAGGGATAGCCAAGGATTCTCCGAAGAGACCTGGTACCAAAGGAATTAAGTCTCCGTCTCAGATCCTTGGTCAGAGTCCAAGTCTCGCATCCATAGAGCAAGACTGGAAGTACCAAGGACCTGAAGACTCGGATTTTCGTCCTCCCGCGCAGGTACCGGCAGCGCCACACCCCATTATCCAGTGAATCCATGACTCCCCAGGCCCGACCCAGACGTCTATTGACCTCTGACTCGCAGCCAGCAGAGACATGGATATCACTGCCAAGGTAAGTGAATCTCTCCACTACCTCAACATCCTCACCACAAACAGAAACAGACAGGAAAGCAGCATCCAAGATGTCACCAAAAGCCTGGATCTTAGTTTTGACCCAAGAAATCCATAATCCCAGCGGCTCCGACTCCTCATTCAGCACCTCGAGGGCCCCCAAAAGGATGTCTAAAGTCTCTGCAAAGATGACTGCATCATTTGCAAAATCAAGGTCCGAGATCTTGACATTCCCAAACGATGCACCGCAGCTTGATCTTTCCGACATCCTCCCTAAAATCCAGTCCATACAAGTGCTGAAAAGTGTGGGGGCCAGTACACACCCCTGACGAACTCCAGTAACAACTGGAAATAAGTCAGAGATGGTACCACCACACTTCACAGCACTCTCAGTACCAGAGTAGAGTTCAGACATCAGATTGATCAGTTTTGGTGGCACCCCACGAAGACCAAGAATCCTCCAGAGGACATCCCGATTCACTGAGTCCAACGCTTTACAGAGATCAACATAGGCTGCAAGCAGCCCCTGCCGAAACTCTCATCTGCATTCGGTGAGGACACGAAGGGCAAGGATACGGTCAATCGTTGACCTCTTTGGTGTAAAGCCTGACTGCTCTGGACGCTGGTGCTCCAGCTGATGGTGGCAAACCCTATCAAGAATTATCCGAGCAAAGACCTTGCCCGGCACTGAGAGCAGTGTCACCACTCGGTAGTTGTTGCAGTCTTGGCAATCACCCTTCCCTTTCCAGAGAGGGACAATAAGGCCCCTCTTCCAGTCAGTTGGGATGATGCCTGTGTTCCAGGCAGAGCACAAAACTGCATGCAACGACACGAGTGCAGCACTTCCACCAGCCTTGAGAAGTTCAGCATGGATGCCACAGATCTCTGGAGCTTTTCCCCGTTTCAACTGGTTCACCGCAGCCCGTGTTTCCACAAGCGAAGGTGGACCACAGTTGATTCGAGGGTCAGCAACAGGGATTGTAACACCCTTGACGTCCAACTCAACAGTTGGGGGATCAGCCTGGTACAAATGCTCAAAGTAACTGGCCCAGCGGGCCTTCACTTCAGACTCCTCTGTCAAGAGCCTACCACTCTCTGCTCGAACTGCAGTGCTCTGAGGGATGGGCTTGGATGAACACAATGCGCGAATTCCCCTGTAAGCGGGACGAGAATCACCTGTCCACAGGTGATGCTCTACCCCCTCACAGATTCCTCGCATATAGGCCTCCTTGTCTACCCTCAGTTCACGTACAGTTTTACGCCTACCTCCCTGAACAGCTCAGCTCTGCCATTCAGCCTGGCCCTGCGACTCTGGTCAATGGTATACAGTGTCCCATGAGAGACAAAATTCTTCTTTGCCTTGCAGTGAGCTCCAAGACATCCACCGGAAACATCAAGGACGGTGGTCTTGAAGGCACTCCACAACTCTTCAGGACCCCCCAAAGAACCGAGACCCCCCAAGTGTCCACTCAGCCTGTTCGCAAACTCCTCAGCTACTCTCTCATCCCTGAGCTTGCCAACATCCAGCCTAGGCTGGGATGGTACCATTCTCCAGGATTTAAGGTGCAGCTTTAGAGTTTCTACAACAAGCCTGTGGTCAATATTGAGGAACTGAGCACTCTGGTAGACCCTGCAGTTCTGGATCATCCTCCAACGACCGTCAAAGAGGACATGGTCAATCTCCTTTGCCACACCACCAGCGTTGGAATACCAAGTCCAGCTTAGAGCATGTGGGTGCTGAAACCATGAACCAGCCACCCTAAGTCCATGACTTCTTGCAAAGTCAAGGAAATTAGTGCTATTCTGGTTCATAGTTCCTGACCCATGGGGACCAACACACACCTCATAACCATCCCTATCAGTTCCAGTCGATGCATTGAAATCCCCCAAGACTAGAAGTGTATCTCGTCTGGGGCACTGATCAACCACAGACTCGAGCGTGGCGTAGAATGTATCCTTCACGGTGAGATCACTCGCATCAGTCGGAGCATAAACAGAGATCAGGGAAATGACACCTAAGGAGTGACGAATCCTTAATCTCATAATACGCTCGTTGACCGGTGTTACCTCAATTATCATTGGGGTCAGCTTATTGGACACAGCTACAGCAACTCCTTGGTATGGTAACCATCAGAGCGACCGGACCAATAGTAGGTGTATCCACCCACAATTATCTCGCCGCAATCCTGTCTTCGAACCTCAGAGAGAGCTGCAATCCCGATGTCCAAATGCTTGAGCTCAGATGATAACAGAGACAGGTGATCATCCTCTCTTAGGGATAGGACATTCCAGGCACCCACCCGAAGGGACCGCCTCAGGTAAACCCAAGGAGACCGCCGTCTGGTGGACGACACCTCAGCACCACTGCGACACACTCTCCCACAATCTGACCCAGGGATGTTACCCCGTGGTTTCCCTCCTATCATCAAAGATTGGGGGTCCGGAAGGCTTTGCCCCAATCCCGTCATACGGTGAGCTGCCCTGCGAAGGGAAGCTGCACAGGAGGTACTCCCACGGAGTGGGTTTTCAGATTTTTTTTTGCGTTTTTGCGTTTTGCGGAATGAAGGGTTTTACGGTGGCCGGAGTGCAAATCCTGCCACCACTGATGGTGCTTCATGGCCATGGCAAGCCTCTTTTTCTTATTTTTCCATATTAGCAATGGCTTTCTAACTGTCACTCGACCTGTCGAACCTGCAGCTCGAAGTCTTCTCTTCACAGTTGAAACTGCGACTTCCTTACTTTGGCCAATGTTAAGCTGTGCTTGAAGCTGCTGTCATGTGAGCCGCCTATCACGAAAGCTGTTGGCTCTCAGAAACTTGTCTTTGATTGTGTTGTGGCTTTGGGTCTGCCAGACCTCTTCCTGTCAGTTTCCTCCAGTTTCCAAGTGCCTTTTGATGATGTAGGAAACTATAATCACTGACACCTTGCCTTTTTTTGCAATTTCTCCAAATAAAAGACCTACACTTTTAAGGGGTGTAATGGTCTATCTGCTTTCCTTTGCTAATTGTCTTTTTCTCTCCATTATGACAGCAATATCCAACTTCTTGCAGTGCAATATTGTGAAAATTATGCTTCAGAGGGTGTAGCAACACAATCTGTTCCAACACTGTTTTTATACAGACAAAGTGTTTGTAACGAATCAACAAAAGTTGTGTCACCAGTAGGAACTGTTTGCATCAACTTTCAAGGATTAATTTACTTCCATTGTTGCAGAACAGCAGCAGTTGCTAACTTATTACTTGTTCCCTGAAAAGGGAACGATTTTTTTTTTAACAACTCTGATATTTACATTTTTTTTTCTGTTTTTGGTAACCTAACCTTTTTTTAACCCCTGGCAGTTTAGCGCTTCCCTTTGTACCATTTTAGGTTATACCAGAAGCGAACAAGAAGCGGGAAAGTGAGCCAAAAATAAAGCGAGAGATGAAGCGCACGAGGGAAGAAGCGAGCCAGAGAGGAAGCGCAAACGATGAAGCGTGCAAGCGAGCAAGCAGTCGAGTGTGTGGTGCGCATGTGGATGTGAGCAGAGCCGACAACGTGTGAGGCACGTGTCGGTCACCGAGTGATGAGCGGTTCACTCACCGACGGACTGTGTGGATCACTGGTGTCACCAGTTTCGTGAAGGGTGAGAAGTTGCCCGTGTCGCAGCACCAGGGTCTAAACCTGCGACAGACGATCTCGGCGCCCCCCCCCCCAACCCTCCCCCCGCCACCACAGACGTCGACTGGCGTCCAAGGCTGTTGGCGAGTGGGTGCACGGAAAGTCTGGGTGCCGGTGACAGACGGGACCCTCACACACACATTTCAGGACCTTTTTACTTCACGGACGACTACTCTCTGGTGAGCGAGATGACTCTCTCCCCCCGCCCCCCATGATCTGCTGGTTACCCTTGTCTATGTGTAGTCGTAAGTAAATCAACCCCCCCAATAAGCCTCTGCTCTCTGTCTCTTTCCTGTCATTTTGATTGATTTTTCCTGATTAACTATTCATTTATTTACCTTAGAAAATAAAAAGTTCTTTTAATTTATTTATTTTATTATTAATAAATTATTTATTGACTTCCAACCTGTCCATGTTTGTTCTTTCCTTCCATTGGTCTGGCATTGTCTGAACTGAGATAGACTGGGAGGTAATTACCACAGATTTGACCCAAAATAGTCGGCACGCAGCACCAGCGGTTAAAACGCTCGGCCGCCTTCATTAAAATCAAATCAAGATAATATTGCTGCTTTGACGAGGGCGCTCCGCGCTCAGGTAACCACGTGACCTCCAGTTAAATGAAATAATGAGATGGTGGACACTGGAACTCTTGCTAACTGGGCGGCGTTCGTGGTTCTAAAACAACCCACCGTACTAATATGTTAATTGTGAAGGGTGGCCCCAGGTCTGGCTCTTCCGAGAACAACCGGGGATTAATCCCCCTGAGTGACAAGCTGGTGTCTCGGTACCCATGTACCCATCTGTACATGTACTCGGTACCCAACAATATATATATATATATATATATATATATATATATATATATATATATATATATATATATATATATATATATATATATATATATATATATATATATATATATATATATATATATATATATATATATATATATATATATATATATATATATATATATATATATATATATATATATATATATATATATATATATATATATATATATATATATATATATATATATATATATAAATATATATATAAATATATATATATATATAAATATATATATATATATAAATATATATATATATATATATAAATATATATATATATATATATATATATATATATATATATATATATATATATATATATATATATATATATATATATAAATATATATATAAATATATATATATATATATATATATATATATATATATATATATATATATATATATATAAATATATATATATATATATATATATATATATATATATATATATATATATATATATATGAAGAAGAAGAAGAAGAAGATATATATATATATATGTATATATCTATATATATATATATATATATATATATATATATATATATATATATATATATATATATATATATATATATATATATATATATTTCTTCTTCTTCTTTCGGCTGCTCCCTTTAGGGGTCGCCACAGAGAATCATCCGTATGATCCGCTTAGTGATTTGGCACATGTTTTACGCCAGATGCCCTTCCTGACACAACCCTGGTCGCCTCTTACGACACAGGGGTATGGTACACCTATTTTAACCGGGGTATACACCGGCCCAGTATACTGGTACTCATTTTGCCGACCTCGGAAGGATGACAGGCTGAGTCAACCCCCTGGTGTATTAATTCAGTGGCCCAACGGGGCTTGAACTCAGGACCTTTTGGATCCCAAGCCGCTGCCCTAACCACTGCGCCAACACCAGGCTTGTTGCGTGTTATATATATATATATATATATATATATATATATATATATATATATATATATATATATATATATATATATATATATACATACATATACATATACATATACATATACATATACACATATACATACATACATATATATATATATATATATATATATATATATATATATATATATATATATATATATATATATATATATATATATATATATATTGTTGCGAATTCGTGCCCGCCGGCGTGCGAATGGCCACGTGACTCGAATCGCGGCACGTCACCCACTGGACGGACAATTCTGTCGTGACCCTCTCGGACTAATGCCGGGAGCTAGTCACGGGTGGGCCTTTCGGCCTCACCACGATCGTGCCAATCGGCCACCCGCGTGGGATAGGGTTGTTCGCCAAACTCGACCTACCTAAGTACCCACGCGGAGGGTAGACCGGGCGATCGCACCTCGCCGCAGGTCGACTCCAGACACGGGCCGCTTAAGCAATCCGTTCCATACTATCGGGATAACCTAGCGGTGTTATCGTCGGCCTCGATGGTTACGATTAATTATTGGGCATATTAAGCCCACTACCAACCCATTTACGTGAAGCAAGATGGAGATTCAATTAAAGAAAAGACGAAGCGAAACGGGAAAACAGTTCAACATGATGCACATTTATTCCGCGGCACACGGAGAGCACACATATACAGCCAAACAGAATGCACATATATCAAATGCTACAAAAGAAATAATGATGCAGAGATACTACCGACTACGCGAGCACACGGCAACACTTAAACAGTTTTACTTTACAGACAGCGCCAACAACACATTTACTCAAAAGCAAAAGAAAATGCCACCCTCAAAGACAAGGGGGCAGACGGGGCCTGTGGGCCAATATTTGCGCGGGACCTGAAGGAGCGGTCAGGTCCGCGAGACCGGGTGGGTCCTACCCGCGTCTTTGTGATGAGCCGCAAATGTGGCAGCGCGGCGGTGCCCCGACTTCGTGCTCCTTCGCGGGTTTCGTTGGCACTGCTTGGAGTGGGGTGGGAACGGGGCCCCCTTTTCGCACTATCTCAGCGAGGGGGAAAGGGGGAATTGTTGATGCTCTGGGGAAAGAGAATAGCTAGCTTGCTTGGGTCCCGTGACGAGCAATTCCACCACGACTTCATCGCCGACCACCGTCTTCGTTGCCTCGGACCCGAGCTCCTCGGACTCTTCCCCCAATTCTCCTCAGCTGACTGCAGAAAAACCACCTGGATGCCCTCGCCTCCCGACTCCACTCCGCGCTCCAACCCGACTTGACTGCCTCGCAACAACAACTCTTGCGCAACAACTCTTCTTTCTCTCTGCCCCAAAACTCTCTTCGCTTTTCTGCCACGAAACTCTGCTTTTCTGCTCGGAGTTTTATAGGCCGGCAGGAGAACCCATATGCAAATTTCTGGATCAGGATGAGCTCGGGGGTGGAGCCACGCTCAACCATTGGATGGAGGAAAAGGGGCGTGAATCTCCCCTGATCCTAGAATTTGCATATCTCGATTCCACACAGACGCTCCTGGAGGCGGGCCCAAGCCGCCCCGCGCTTGCTGATTGGACAGATCAGAAGTGGGCGTGTAGCATTCCTGATCCGAATTCTCCTCGGAAAGGCCGCATTTTGCACTCGTGACTTGGCGCGTATCTTGTACGAGCCTAGGAATGCCCGACGCTCGGTGCTCACAGGTGGTGCGGGAATGGCCGTAGAAGGAGGGAGGTGAGGGTGGTGGAGGGTTTATGGTGGTGGTTTGATGGTCATGGTGCGTTTGGGAATGGCATGATGTGATGATGTGGGAGCGAGTTGTGAAGGTAAAGGTCGTGGCTGTTGGCGTTGTTGTTGTGAAGCGGCGTTGTGGTTGGTGGTTGTGTGATGGCGGTTGGTTCAAAATCAAGATAGAACAGAAAAACGGCTCTCTCAAAGCGTCGCAGACCGAATGAATCACATTTATTCCCTCTAAACAACGGGTTTGGGGCTAACTACACATGTACTTACAGAGATATCTCACCTATGGGACCTCAATGGTGGTTTGCGAATTTCCACAACCGTAACAATATATACAGGGTGTCAAAAAATGTAGATATACAACTTTTCATCTGCAAAGAGGATGGTCATAAGATATATATTTTTAAAAAGATTTATGGCTGGATAGAAGGCTGAAAGGTTGAAGTTTATTTTAACAATGTCAAAATTGCCACCAAAATTTAAATTTTGGTTCAGAATCGTCATTTTCTTTCAGACCACATGTTCGACGTCGGCTCCACGTTGTCCGATCACTGCCTGCAAACGTGTTGTCATGTTCTCCGTCACTTTGGGAAACGTTTCCTGAGGAATGTTCTGGATTTCTCGGTGGATGTTTTCCTTCAGCTGATCAAGAGTCTGAGGCCTACGGTTTTCATAGATCCTGTCATTAAGATACCCACACAAGAAGAAGTCTGGAGGCGTAAGTTCAGGGGAATACGGTGGCCACTCAACGTCTTCGTAGAGGGAGATAAAGTGGCCCTCAAAATGTTGGTTGAGAAAACGCCTTGTTTCCCTGGCTGTATGGGGCGGTGCCCCATCCTGCTGGAACCACTGGGTTCTCATCTGGATCAGGTTGTTTCTCCTACAGGCCTGAGTACGTAGCTCAGGTAAATAGAATTCCTGAATCATTTCACGAAAGTTCCTCTGTTTTACCGTGCAAGTGCGTCCCTGGTCATCTTCAAAGAAGTATGGACCAATTATCCCATACCAACCAACCGCCACCCACATGGTGACTTTGCGAACAGATCAAGGCACCAGTTCAGTTGATGCATTACCAGGATTTTCAGTTCCCCAGTACCGAAAGTTTTGCTTGTTTACCACCCCGGACAAGTGAGCATGGCATTCGTCCGTCATGTGAAGTTTTTTGAGGAAGTCTGCATCTTCCTCCAACTTCCCTGAGAACCAATTTGCAAAGTCGAGTCGTTTGCGTTTCTGTTAATCAGTAAGCACTGTTTCCGTTTGAATTTTGTATGGAAAGGCATGAATGTCTTGTCGAAGGATCCTCTGAATGGTGCACTTATGAATGTTTGTCGCGGCAGAAAGTCGTCGAATCGATTGTTTTGGACTCTGAACGACCGGCTCTCTCACAATTTCCACATTTTCTGCACTACGACCTGTCCTCTTCCGACCACTGTGATCCTTGTGAAGGTCACAGATGGTTCCCACATTGGTAAACTTTGTGATGGTACACTTTATTGTCCGAAAGTTTGGTGCATGGCGCAAGTGGATACCAAAATGTCTCGAGTAAATCTGTTGCACCTGTATGAGACTTTTTGTCTGGTGCCAAAGTTCAACAATTTTCGTCCGTTGTTGTACGGACAGTCTTGGCAATTTTCTGGCGCTAGCTTGGTATCAAAATAAACTTCACGGTCTCTGCAACAAGAAATGCTTTTTTAGAATCAAAGGAAGCATTTTAAAAGTCCGATATTTTTTTGGGACACCATATACAGTTTATGTACATGGCTCACAAATTGGGTACACAAACTGTTACACAAAAAGAAGTTTAGGGAAACATGAAATGCAACCCATTATGTTAATCTGCACGTATTCAAATAGCAAAATCTAAATTTTAAGACCTGCAACACGTCTGGTTTTAAAGTTACCACTGAATATATACAACACTGTAAATACACGTTCAAATTTCGAGCTTGGCCTCAGAGTTATGTCCGGAATCAGATGAAAAAAAACAACGTAAATATTATATTTTGGGATAAGAAACGGATAATTTTTACTCTGCCATTTTAAACAGGCTCAATATGTGACAGGAAAAATAAAAAAACAACACATTGAGAGAATCCAATGTTACAAATTACGAATAAACACAGACGAGTTCAGTAGCAAAGAAAGCCATACTTGAAAGCGAAAATAACGTTAAAATCGAATCTATTTCTTTCGAACTTTTGAAAATAATCACTTTAAACATGAAAAGAAAAACAAAATTCTTACCTCTCGGATTCCTCACGAAGCACCAAAAAAATTCTGGCATTGGTTAAAATGAAGAATTATCAGACAAATGCGAGTCACCTCGTTCGGCTCGGCATCCTCACGCTCGATTAGTACATTACGGCTCTCGCAAAGACACAGACATGAAGACAAACGCTGCGCTCGACGGCAAATGGAAATGTGCTGACACGCTTGCAAGTGCCTATTATATCCATCAATTGGGGAAGTTTGCAAGACGGCAAGGTTTTCTAATTCTCGCGTTATTTGCGTCCCACGAGAGATGATGATTCGTACATAATGGGACTGACACGAAAATCAAGACGGGATTACTTGCGGTCCGAATTTTAATTTTCTGATCAAAATTTTGATCTATATTTTTCTGCCGTTAGACTCTGTCATATTTCCAATAAATTAAGGGAGCTTTGGAATAAAAATCATAAGAAACATTATCAACACTGGACTCCTTATTTTTCTCGATGCAGTGGACATGAAGCGTTATGTACTAATCCATTATTTCATCAGATAGGGTGTATGCCAGAAAATCCGAATAGGGAGACAGAACATCATCAAAACATAAGAGACACCAAAGTTCACATTCTGAGTCACCACACTCAAAATAACTGTCATATAAGAAACGTACAGTAAAATAAAAATTTTACCAATCAAACTGTAACATTTCTAAGGTTACAATACCCAGATTCTGTTGCTTTAATTCTTCTTTAATAAAACAGGGAAATAGAGAGTATGATATTGCCGGTTTCTACAGATTCCCCAAGATGTCCACTTTCATGTCTCACCAATGATGGTTTGTCTAACTACCTCATAATAGTTTTATGTGGAATTTCCCACAAACATACCACAGCATACCCACTTTGTGAGCCATGCACATATATATATATATATATATATATATATATATATATATATATATATATATATATATATATATATATATATATATATATATATACATACATACATACATGCACAATTGTTGTGTTTTTGCCTCTCTGCTTGTTTGTCTGTCATGTTATAACTTGAGAACGGATTAATGGATTTCAATAAATCAAAATACGGTGGATTCAGGGATCTCCAGGGAAGGTTTGGGATGAAAAAAAATATTGTATTTTTTTATGGGTGCATAGGAATATATAGCGAAACGGCAATCACCAACTTGCAACAAAGGTTAACCCCACACTCTCAGGAACCATTTTTCTTCTTGCCCTCTTGATTCTTGTGCAGAAATGTATTGTCAGGTCAAGCCATATTAGATCTATGACTTGCTACAGGTACCTTATAAACCTGTACTAACCTGTTTCTTTGTCGGCGAATATACCATCTCCCCCAACAGGTTTTCTGGTGAGGAGGGTGTATGGATATGGCCACCCAGCATGATTAAAAACAAAACCTGTCAAAGGGTGGAGGAGCACCTATTGAGCCAACAGCCAACATTTCGGCTAATGTTCTAATTTTTTCAAATGTTCTAATGTTCTAATTTTCAACAACATTTCTAATGGTCCAACAATAGGAACACGATAATGAAAATAGGAACGAAAAGTCAACATTTCTAATGGCAAAATGTGTCTGCGGACATTCTCCTGTTGTTTTTCTTTCAGGAGGTTAGTGGCAAGACGTACTCTGGCCACTGGAAAACACTTCATTAGTGGGGGCAAACCCCCCTGTAAACTCCCTCCGTCGACCCCATTCAGACTTGATTTGTTTTGCAGTTGACATGAAATAATTTTTATAAATCCTGGGTGATGAAGGTTGTGGTCAAGTTTCATCATCATTGCATGTGTAGTTTCAGAGAACAAGGCAAATACCTATTTTGGTTGGCAACCGCCATAGAACCCCGTGGGGTGTGATTTTTGTTATTGCCATGAAAAAGTTTGGGAGATATGGGGTCCTGAAGGTTGTGGTAAAGTTTAATCAAAATCGTATTTGTAGCTTCAGAGATGAAGTTGCAAGTATTTGTGGACGGAGGGACGGACGGACGATGCGCCATACCATCAGCTCCCCGGAACTCCGTTCCAGGTCAACTAAAATCATGCTTTTGTTTTAGATTCTCAAGAATGCTTCCAATGCCCCAAATATTTTTGGCCAACTAAACACCGAGATGCTTGTGTGCTTATGGCAGAAGAATTTCTACCTTTATATGATCCGGTGACGATCACTCTGTTGGTCCTTTCACTCATTGGAGTATTGTTGGTGTCTGTGGTTGTCACGATGATATACACACAACGTGAACTCCCTTTGATGAATGATGAAAATTTTGAAGTCAATCTTCTGTTCCTTGTGGCATTAGGAGCATCCTTTGGGAGTGCTTTGGTTTTTATTGGGAAACCAACAGATAACATGTGCAGCTTACGGGAAACGTTTCCCTGTGTCCTGATTTCATTGTCCATAACCTGCATGCTGGCAAAATGTACAAGAATTGTCATTGCTTTGGAAGGTATTGTTTGATTGTTGTTTTTTATTTCTGGATTATATTAACAAATGTTGTTGATATGCAGAATAGGAGGTTTTAAAAAGAACAAACATTATCAAAACAAGCATATAACAAGCACACTTGTATTTAGAGATTGTTACCTGTGGGAATGGATGTGTATTTCCCTGCCGTCTGAGATTTATTACCTCAACCATGGAAGGTGAAGGAGGTGATGTTATCACCACTCTCTTCTGTTTGTATATCCAGATGAAATTTCGTGGGCAGGTTGGGTGCGTGACAAGGACAAAATGATTCGATTTTGGTGAAGATCTGAATCCGAATTGGGATCCGGTAATTTTTATGTGATTCTACATCATTGGCAGATAAAGCTAAACTAATATTTAGCATATCTCAAAAAGTTGTGTACAGATGTGGATGAAACTCGGGAGTGCGACCACGATGAATTGTGTCGATTTTAGTGAAGATCCCAGATCTGGAGATGAAAATAATTTCATATTTTATTATAACTGATTCTTTACCTTTGAAAGATCGGTCCAAAAACGATATAGTACTGTATAGCATGATATTTCAAAAATGTGTTGGGCCTGATATATTCTCCTGGATCAGGCATTAAGTGATGGAGGTATGCACTCCACTGAGTGCCCTTCTCGTTGAATATATTTTAATCTCTTTTCATTCAGAAGACCTCGATGATTGACAGTGTGCATCTGATGATCCATATGGACACTGTTTTAGCAACGTGATAAGCTCAATTAATTCTTCATCTTCATCTATCTATCTCTCTATCTCTCTATCTATCTCTCTCTCTCTCTCTCTCTCTCTCTCTCTCTCTCTCTCTCTCTCTCTCTCTCTCTCTCTCTCTCTCTCTCTCTCTCTCTCTCTCTCTCTCTCTCTCTCTCTCTCTCTTTTCCTAATATCAGTTTGGTGTCATGTCATAGTCGATGTGTCTGAGTATCTTATCCCTGCACAACCAATGAGTCTCTCCTGAAGAGCATGATGACATTTCTTACGTCATTGAACCATATGTTATGGAACCCAAAGTTAGAGTTCATTAATCCCAGATGAATTACCAACTGTCCTGACAACCAAGCCCATTGTATTTTTTTCTGTTCTATTCTATTCTCGGCAACACTGCAGATACATCCAAAATATACCTTTGAAACACATGTTGAATACACCCCAGCTTTCACAGCCCTTGCTATTAAGATATTATGAATAATCAAGTGAAAATCCTGAAAGCAATGGCAAAGAGTTCTTAAGATGATGGAGCAGATAAGTGTGACAGGAGGTGACATCTTTAACAGGTTCAGGCCCCCCTAACAAACAGACGCCAACGTTGTCAGACGGAATGAAAACCCATCATTCTTGTTACAAAAACAGCTAAAATCGATGAAAAAGCGGCCGAAATTGAAACCAACACAGTAATTACGGTCACAATAGCAGATATAATGGAAACCAACATGTTTATTCTACACACAAGAACGGTCGTGATGGAAACAAGAACGGACAATCCCGAAATAGAACGGTGGGGAATGGAAGCAACATCGCTTATTTCCGTCGGAAACGGCGGAGACCAAAGCTAAAGCAATTCATTCCGGTCACCAGAACGTGGGAAACATGGCGGCTTGAAAAGTTATTGAAGTTATGGTAAGTTAACTTTAACGTAGTCTGCCTTGAATATATCATGTCTGTTAATGAAAACCCGTTTGTGGTTCAGGATATTATACAAGCAGTGATAAATGCGCCCTCTTGACTTAATGTGTGGCTGACATTTCGTGTTATTCGTGCCCCCGTGCTGCAGCGATCAGTGACGATTGATCGTTTATATTTGCAATAGGTAAAATTTGATAGTAATAATAAATTGCAAATTCCAATAAAATAAGAAAGTTAATATGAAGTAAAAACTGTAAAAAGATCTCATACACGATCCCCTATGTTGAACTGGGCATACACAACTAGCGATCCTTCACTCGGGGGATCGGAATACAGGCAAACCAAACATTATCATCACAACAAAATTCGGTTTAATAAATTGTTAAAACTACATCAGGTACTACCCACTATATATTATCTATATTACATTTATGTTCGAGGCACAAGAACTAAAAATTTACATACCGTAAAAGGTCATTCTACTGCATCCGCCATCTTGTTCGCACTGCCGTAACCGGAATGAACCGCTTTTGTTTCGCTCTCGGACGTTTCGCGATGGAAATAACCATTCTTGCTTCCGTTCCCCACCAATCTATTTCGGGATTGTCCGTTCTTGTTTCCGTCACGACCGTTCTTGTGTGTCGAATAAACATGTTGGTTTCCATTATATCTGCTATTACGACCGTAATTACTGTGTTGGTTTCAATTTCGGCCGCTTTTTCATCGATTTTAGCTGTTTTTGTAACAAGAATGACGGGTTTTCATTCCGTCTGAAAACGTTAGCGTCCGTTTGTTAGGGGGGCCTGAGGTTGTTGGTGTCAACACAGGAATCAGGGACTTGAGATTTGAAAAAAGTCACAGTTATTGAGCAAAGGATTCAGACCAATAATAGATCAATTCATTTTAACTTCATTAAAAGAGAAAATGTTGCTGAGCGGTCAGGATCAATTTTGGGAACAATTTTAAAAAAAATTCAGGGTAATTAAAGCCAATGCGCATGGAATTACTCAAAGGAGGTCATTTTGAACAAATTTGTTCGAGTGATGTATGAAGCAGTTTCCGATTGTGTGGATGGAGGAAGTGCAGTGGGATCGAATAGAGCTGGGTTTTCAGAAGGCATTTGAAAAGGTTCCACAAAGAAGGCTTTTGACTCGGTATTGTATGTCAGTCAACTGCAGAGGAGAATGGTTTGGTGTGGGGGTCCAAATGAATGGCTGTCTTCTTCTTATTATTCTTTTTATTTTTTTATTCTTCTTCTTCTTCTTCTTTTTCTTCTTCTTCTTTTTCTTCTTCTTCTTATACTTCTTTTTCTTCTTCTTCTTCTTCTTTTTTCTTCCTCTTCTTTTAATTATTCTTCTTCTTCTTCCATATGGCAGCTTAGCTGCTGGTTCGCTATCATTTTGTTGCGGTGCAGCTGTGTTGCTGATACTGTTTCCCAATCCAATGCACTAATACTGCTTTTGCCGACTTTGAAGGTTAACAGGCAGACTCAACCGCACCTGGCAATAATTTAGGTGCCAACGGGGCTCAACTCAGGACCCTTAGATCCCAAGCAAGACACCCTATCCACTTCGCCAATTCTCGGCTATGAATGGCTGTAAGTTGGAGTAGATCAATCTGAGAGGTTGTAAGTAATGTGGTATCTTCGGGCTTCATTACAGGACCAACATTATATGTATAATTTACACCAATGACTTGTACAGTGGATGCAGGAATCACCTTTCCAAAATTTGATCACGAAGTTGGGGGACAGGTGGAGTGTTCCTGTGATTCATAAAAGTCGAGATATTGTTACAGATTTAGCAAAACATTGACGGTTGTTTGTCAACGTCAATATTTTTAAGATGCTGGGAATTTGTAAGACAATAATGAACATAGGAACGATATAATGCAAGCATGTAACATAAGAAACCTCTCAGGGTGGGAATAGTTACCGTGGGGTAAGCAGACAGCACCCCTATCAGAGACAGGCAAGGCGAATAGGGAATTTGGTTCTATTTACAGTGGGATAAATTAAAAATCCAACTATAAAGCATCTGAAAAGGCAAATCCCGTCTCTATCCGCTTTGTATTCAGACTTAGTCTTCATCCCTATCATAAATATTACAAAGCAGCTAAAAAAATACAAAAACATTGACAATTGTTTGTCAACGTCAATATTTTTATGTTGCTTGGGATGGGGAAGTCAATAATGAAAATAGGAACGATATAATGCAAGCATGTAACAGAAGAAACCTCTCACAGTGGGAATAGTTACCATGGGTAAGCAGACAGCACACCTGTCGGAGACAGGTAAGGCGAATAGGGAATTTGGTTCTATTCACAGGGGGATAAATTACAAATCCAAGTATAAAGCATCTGAAAAGGCAAATCCCATCTCTATCCGTTTTGTATTCAGACTTATTCTTCATCTGTATCGTAAATATGACAAAATAGCTAAAAAATACAAAAACATTGACGATTTTAGGCGACCTTGACCTTTTGACTTCAACAGAAATGGGCTTCAGTAACCCAATATGCAAACCCTGCTTAAATTTCAAATCAATTGAATGAAAATTGACAACTGGATGCAACGTTGACATTTTGATTTAAATATCAAGAATCAGCTTCCAGCTATTAATTGGTAAACAAACTCAGTGATCCAATATGCGATTTGTTTAAATTTCAGGTCAATTGAATGAAAATTGATGATTTCATTCAGCTTTGACCTTTTGATCTTAAAAAAACACAGATGCCTTCGAGCTTTTGATTAGTGAACTAATGCAGTGACCCAATATGTGATTTCTTAAAATTTTAGGTCAATCGGAGGTAAATATATAATTTTTGACCATCTTTAACCTTTGACCTTTTGATATGAAAAAAAAATGGCTTTTTGCTTTTGATTGGTGAACCAATCCAGTGACCAATTATGCAAATTCTTTAAATTTGAGGTCAATTGGATGAAAATTGACGATTTTATTTGATGCTGACTTTTGACCTTTTGACCAGATTATTAATTTGTCTTCATATTTTCAAATGGCCTGAAAAAAAAATCCCTGTTTATCGTCTGGATTTTTTCAAAAATTCAGTCAGAGGCCCTTTTTATTTGTTACAAGCAATTACCACCTGTCGCTTTGCTGACGGTAATGGTAAAGGGGGGAGGGAGAAAAAGAGGGGTGAAGAAGGAGAGAGGGTTGGGGGAGAGAGAAGAGAGGAGTAGCAAGGAGGGGTAGGGGATTGAGGAGGGGTGGGGGACGTTGGTGGAGCATTATTTACTGGCCGGACGTGTCCCGAGACAAACAACGCCCAGACATATCCAGAAACAAACACCACCAAGATGTGTCTGGAGCCAAGCTGGCCAGAGACAAACACTGCGTGGACACGTCTGGAGAAAAACTCCCATCCTGACACATCCAGAGACATTCGTCTAGCAGTGAATGCATTAAATCATGTAGCTCAATTAAGCGAGTTAATTTTGGCACGTTCCTAAATTTTTACCCTCTGGGGTCTTCCACCCCATGGGGTCTTAGCCTCACTCGCGTTCTCTCTTTTCTTGTGAAAAGTTCATTTTGACGTCTTTTTCTCCATTATTCGTGAACATAATTCGATGAAAATTGACAGGCATATGCGAGGCATATATGTGTAGGCCGTAACTGAGCCCAAAGTGCGATTTTTTTCCCTACCGGCCAAGGAACGGCTCATTTTAACCCATTTTCTTAAAATTGTTATTTCTTGGTTATTCGTGACCGGAACTGAACCAAACTAGACAGTTATATTCGAGAGACCATTCCCCAGGCATTAACTTAGCCCAAAGTGCGTTTACCACCCTTTGGGTTGAGAAACGGCCCTTTCGGCCCATGTTCTGAAAATTGTTCTAAAAAAAAATTTCAATGTGCTGGGCAATGCCCAATGCAAAATTAAGGCGTAAATGATGATAAGACACGAGCCTCACTCTTATGAGGTGTCATGGTTTCTTTTTCTGATGTGTTGAAAATCTTACCCAATTTCAAAACTATCTGTCATCCCTGCTATCACTCACCTGAGAGTTGTACGAATGAACTCCCATGGGGTATGTTCGCAATTCGAACTTGTTTGTTCACTCAATGTAATTCTCCAAACAGTATGAAAAGAAATATTTAATGCTTTGGAAATTTCACATTTTCTTGCCTATCTGTGGAACATCGTTTTGCATACTTCAAGTAAATTGTCGAAGGTATATTGGCTTAGTTATAGGACTCGTTATTTCTTTAAATTTCCAGATTTCACAACATATTTCGACATTTATTGAGTCGGGACAAGATCCGATCCGCAATATCGAAATAATATTTTGTTGATATAATTAAATTAGTCCGTTAGAGTATATCGAGGAAAATTATATCACATAATGCATAAAATCGCTCCAAACTCCTAAGTTGAAAACGATATCACTTACAAAAGCTATGTATATCGTGATTCGTCGCTATGAAGAACAGGCATTCGATAATATGAGTGAGGAAAGTGAAAAAAAACTTCATAATTAATAAATTGTTGTGGCCTGTTACAAGTCAAGGCATGATTGAGCAGGCCAAAACATAATGGCAGCTTCAGACCCAGTGAGGTTACCCATGAAATGCCTTAAGACCCCAGACAGCGAGGTGGCTGAGGATCACCCGATGAAGGATATAATAAGATATGGCCGTTAATAATTATCTTCAAAAGGGGTGTTTTAATTAAAACAAACATCCAATCTTAACTCGTGCACTTCCTTTGGGTTTTCTTAGTAGCCATGCAATGTTTCAGGCTGCAAGGTTTCATAGTTTTGGAGTTTTTGGAGGAGACACACTGATACACACATGGATTGACTGTCATGAGCAGAGATTTTTTTTTCTCAAAATGGCTGGCGGCTTTCAGAACCCGACTTGCTGTTTTTTTTTTTACATTCCCTCCCTCAACCCCCCCCCCCGCCCCCCCAAAAATTATACATATATCTTCTTCTTTTGGCTGCTCCCGTTAGGGGTCGCCACAGCGTATCATCCGTTATGATCGGCATAATGATTTGGCAGGTTTTACGCCGGATGCCCTTCCTGACGCAATCCTGGTCACCTCTTTCGACACAGGGATATTTATATATATATATATATATATATATATATATATATATATATATATATATATATATATATATATATATATATATATATATATATACACAAGGTTAATGCACCCGGCGCTGCCCGGGTTCTTTTTGAATGCATTTAATCTTCTATACCTGTGTCTGACGCGAGCACAATATCAGTTCCCTATTGCGCCATGGCAGTCAAAGGCTCAGGGGGTTGCTGAGGGGGAAACAAACCCCCCTCCCCCCCCAGCCGAGCGGCCTTCCCACGTAGCCTATAACCTTCCCGGGGCCCATCCCGACATTTTTTTTCAGTGGTTAGCTCCTATCTTTCACCTTTCAGGAGATTAGCATGTGCAGACAAACAAACAAACAGACAAATAAAAACATAAGATCATATGTTTGATATATTGTATATGGCGTTGGCCCCAAGTTAATCGGCTGAACTTTAAAAATTTACATTAGAAATCAGGTGATGACGTCATAATTCGGAAACCGGAAGTCGGAGTAACAATTGTTTTACATCGGGACACTCATGGGTACATGTTCTGTCAGCATGTGAAGTTTGGTGAGGATCAGTCCAGTACTTTTCACGTGCATAGGTCACAGCGAAACACATAATCACTTTATGACGTCATAATTCGGAAACCGGAAGTCGAAAGTACAATTATTTTACATCGCGACACTCCCAGGTACATGTTCTGTCAGCCTCTGAAGTTTGGTGAGGATCAGTCCAGTACTTTTCGCGTGCATAGGTCACAGAGAAACACACAGACACACAGACAAACTTTCAACTTTATATTGTTGTGGTTGACGAAATTCGCAAACCACCATTCAGGTCCCTTAGGTGAGATATCTCTGTAAGTATATGTGTAGTTAGGCCCAAACCCGTTGTTTAGAGGGAATAAATGTCATTCATTCGGGCTGCGACCCTTCTAGATAGCCGTTTTTCTTTTACTATCTTTATTTTGGACCAGCCGCCATTACTACCATTACTACCACCACCAACCACGTCTCAACAGCCATCACACAACAACCACCAACTGCAACGCCGCTTCACAACCACAGCCACGACCCTTGCCGTCACATCTCGCTCTCGCAACCATCGCATCACCGCCATTCCCGCGCCGCTGGTGGACACCGATCCTGGACTCGTGCAGGGCACGCACCGAGCAGCGGGTGCAAAAACACCAGCCTTTCCGAAGAAATCGGATCAAGAACGATTCACGCCCACTTCTGTTCCGTCCTATCAGCGAGCATGGGGCGATTTGGCCCCGCCTCCAGGTGCGTCGGAGTGTGGTCGCTATATGCAGATTCGTGAATCAAAAAGCATTCACGCCCACTTTTCCTCTGTCCAATGGGGAGCCAGCCAGAGGTAAAGGGTCGAAGGTGAAGGAGCGAAGCCACGGGGGCTATAAAGGGCCGCATTCGCTAGCCAAAAAGGCAGTTGAGTTGGGAAGAGTCGGAGCAGTTGAGTTGGGAAGAAGAAGCAGTTGAGTTGGGAAGAGTTGGCAGTAGTTGAGTTGGGAAGAGTCGGAGCAGTTGAGTTGGGAAGAGTCGGAGCAGTTGAGTTGGGAAGAGTCAGTCAAGAGAAGAGTCGGAGAAAGCAGTTGGACGGAGCTGTGGAGAGTGGGAGAGTTGGAGAGGTGGCGGCGGCGAAGGCAGTCGAGAGGGCGCTCGTATCAGAGTCGGGGAGCTGCGGAGAGGAGAGGCCGATAACGCGACCGAGGTCGCGGTGGAGACGCTCGTCGCGGGATCCGAGCCAGCGAGGTATCCTCATCCCCCCGAGCATCAACAACCCCCTCCTGTTTCCCCCCGCGCTGAGATAGTGCGAGAAGGGGGCCCCGTTCCCACCCTATACCAGACACTGTCCGCGAGGCCCGCGGAGTCGGGGCGCCACCGCCATTTTGCGGCTCATCACCAGACGGGTAGGCTCGACGCGGTCTCGGCCCCAGGCCCGTCTGCCCCCATCATCGTTGAGGGTGGTCCATGTTTCTTTTGCTTTGAGTATATGTGTTGTCGGCGCCGTCTGTGAAGTAAAACTGTATGTGTTGCCATGTGCTCGGTAGTCGGTGGTAGATCTGCATTGTGTTTTGCTTTTACATTTGCTTTTTGTGCATTATTGTGTGTTTCTTCTTCTTTTACATTTGCTTTTGGTGTATAATTGTATATGTGTGCTATCCGTGTGCCATCGCGAAATAAATGTGCTTTATGTTGAACTGTTTTTCCCGTTTCGCTTCGTCTTTTTCTTTCATTGAATCTCCATCTTACTTCATGTAAAGGGTTGGTAGTGGGCTAAATACGCCCGAGAATTAATCGAACCATCGAGGCCGACGATAACACCGCTCGGTTATCCCGATAGTACGGAACAGGTCGCTTAAAGTGGCCCGTGTCCGAAGTCGACCTGCGGCGAGGTTTGATCGCCCGTTCTACCCTCCGTGTGGGTACTTAGGTAGGTCGAATTTGGCGAGCAACCCTATCCCACGCGGGGGGCCGATTGGCACGATCGTGGTGAGGCCGAAAGGCCCACCGGTGACTAGTTCCCGGCGTTAGTCCGAGAGGGTCACGACGGGATTGTCCGTCCGGTGGGCGACGTGCCGCGATTCGAGTTACGTGGCCGCTCGCACGCCGGCGGGCGCAAATCCACAACAATATATATAGATATATAAAAATATTAAAAAATGACATGAGTTGGTACCAGACATGTCAGTTTTCTGCCCCTAAAGGCCCGGTCACACCTTGACGTTTTAGCCAACGTATGCCGATTTTTGATTTTTTTTTCTAAAACGCTGGCACACGTTGAATACGTTATGGGTAAGTTTTGATAACATTGAGAGCATGCTGGCATACGTCGTAGTACGTTGCCATACGTCGTTGTACGTTGGCTTTAAACGTTGTACTTTTCGGTTGTCCTCAAATTTTTTCATGCTTGAAATTTCACGACGTATGCCGGCGTATGACTCACATGTTCCGCTATGCTGGCCACAAGTTGTATGCACGGTCTGCGATCATTGAAAGACGTCAACACATGCTACTTGTAAGTTAATCATAAGTTGAGACACGCCGAGGTAATGTTTGGAGTACCCGAAACTTATTTCCTACCTATGATTAACGTGTTGTTGGCACGTTACGCGATCGTTGCCACACGTCGACAGACGTTACTTTTAAGTTACTCATAGGCTGAAAGACGTCGGTATAATGGATCGTCCTTGCGTCAGCGTCCACGGCCACGGCCTGGACACTTATTTGCAGCATTCTTCAAACTTTTCTTCGGCATGACGAGGATGTTCACACTTCGATGTCTAGCTTGGCTATGATTCCAATTGTCAATCGGCAGCGTCTATTTAAAATAGTCGAGTTTGAGCGTTTTAACACGTTCAGAAGAAACGTTTCAAATTTCCAAACCCCAGCGTCAAAAAAAAAAAAAAAAAAAAAACAAAGTCGAGTGACAGCAATTTAAATCGTTCATTGTAAACAATGAAACTTGCTGAGTGGTACCGTTTAAAAGTTGTTGAGTGTAAAAAAAATCCAATTGTTGAGCGCAAGCGTCTACTTTCAATAGTGGAGATGCAGCCATTTAAATCGTTGAGTGGCAGCCTATGAACCTACCCGTGGACACGCAGACGCAAGGACGATCCATCATAACCCACACCCTCCCACTCACACCCACCTACTACTGCCAACATGAACAAACTACTACTAATACTAATACTAATAGTAATACTGATACTGATACTGTTACTGCTGACATGGACATCGACTCAAAAAGGACTCGAAAACACTGTTGGGTTCCCCTTTTATGAACACCATTTTTATATACCAATTCCCAAAACCGCTGGGAACACGTCTTTATATAGCAGTTGTAACCTAGAAACACGTTCATTTATTTTTTTTGTCGACCGGACGACGTCATTGGAATACGTCTACATACATCGATGTGTGTTGGGGCTACGTAAAGAATTGGTTCAAAGCACGTCAAACATAAGTTAGAAATAAGTTTCGCGTAAAAAAGACATTACCGCGACGTGTTTCGACTTATGAGTAGCTTATAAGTAGCCTTTGTGGACGTGTGTAAGCGTCCACATATCGTGTGTAAAACTTATCCCCATCGCATGCGAACGTGTGTCATACGCCGAGTACGTCGTAAAATTTTGAACATGTTCAAAATTTATTGACGTACTCTACTTACTACGACGTATGATAGCGTACTTTAGCGTTCTACTCACGTATACCAAACTTACCCATACCGTATTTGACGTGCCCCAACGTTTTAGACACTTTTTGTTACGTCGGCATACGCTGGCAAGATCGCCAAGGTGTGACCGCGATTTTGACCCTTCCATTTCGACGTCAGTTATGATTTGAATCGTTGTGCATCAGCCTTTTAATAGGCTACGTCACGACATCGTCGGCGATGCGTGCAACGCGCTATGCCTGAGTTAGACTATCGTTGGGCATCGGTTGTGTAGGCCGACAACAGGTTCAGCATTCGTTGGTATAAGTTATCTATAACACAACGAAACGTTCTGTGTCCGTTACCAATGCTTTATACATAAGACCAAGTCGCTATGAATACGTCCGAATCTTTAAAAAAAAAACATCAAAAGTTCAACGTAAGCCAGCGTTTTACATACATTTTAATACATTGCCATCGCTGGCTAAAACGTCAAGGTGTGACCGGGCCTTTAAAGAGACAAGAATATCATCAAAACAGACAAGCAATGCCGAAAATTGCTCATCCAAGTTTATCTTGCTCATCACGTGATTGAAGTTGACTGGATGTTGCACAGATCAAGGATCAGACCACATCATGAAATATGATCTATACAGAGGAAAGGCGTGCAGGAGGCGCTGTCAGGGCAAGAATTTGGAATTTAGATAGGGTGCCACCAATAGCTTGCCAAATCTTCACGAAGGACACCAAGGGATCTTAAATGTCCACAAACTAATATCAGTAGATGTTACACACAGTTTATCTTCCATCTGTGGGATGTCCCACACATTGGTTAATCAACTTCCCTGTGAAACACAGGTAGGACAGTTTTTAGCTTGGCAGAGTTCAAACCTCAGGCAAGACAGCTGAAACGTGAGTGAAGGCGCTGTCACACCTTGACGATTTAGCCAGCAATGGCAACGTATAAAAATGTATGTAAAACGTTGGCGTACGCTGAAATTGATGTTTTTTTAAGTTTTGGTCGTATTCATAGGGTGTCGTATGCATAACATATTAGTAATGGGCACAGAACGTTTCGTTGTCTTATAGATTACTTATACCAACGAATGCTTCGCCTGTTGTCGGCGTCCACAACCTATGACCAATGATAGTTTATCTTAGGCATAGCACGCTGCACTTATCACCAACGAATTTGTGGCGTTGCCTGTTAAAAACTTGCCGCACGCCGATTTAAATTATCACCGCCTGAAAATTGAAAGTGTCAACCACGCAGTCACACCTTGACGATTTAGCCAGTGAATGCCGAAATATGAAAAATTTGCCGAACCAAGCTGGCACACGTCGAATACGTTATGGGTAAGTTGTGTATACGTTAAGAGCACGCTGAAAAACGATGAAGTATGCTGTCATATTTCGTGGTATGTCTCGTACGTCGTGAAATTTCAAGCATGCTGAAAATTTTACGACGTACTCGCCGTATGGCTCACACTTTCCGCTCACATTGTCACACACCCAATCTGCTCAACAAATTTCATCCGGATGCGTCCACAACCTTTTGAGATATCCTGCACACAGACAGACAAACAAACAAGCAGTAATAGACTGGTACTTACGAAATCGTCAACTTGACCTCTGACCTTGTCTAATAAAAGCTGTCTCTCGAGAAGGTAGCGACGCAAACCAGAAGTTTCTACGATGATTCTGCACCAAACCATCAAAAATCGAATGTTTTGGATGTTTGACCTCACTGTGACCTTGACCTTTGACTGATTTGGACCAAAATCTAATCAGCGCTAGCCACCACCCTCCTGAATCACGTGATGTAATTTGACATTGGTAGCTTCTTCCATTCTCGAGTTATCATTTTTTGGATGTTTGACCTCACTGTGACCTTGACCTTTGACCGATTTTGACCAAAATCTAATCAGCACTAGCCATCACGCTCCTGAATCACTTCGTTTAATTTGACATAGGTAGCTTCTTCCGTTCTCAAGTTATCTGAACCAAACCATCAAAAAACGAATATTTGACCTCACTGTGACCTTGACCTTTGACCGATTTCGACCAAAATCTAATCAGCACTTGCCATCACGCTCCTGAATCACGTGCTGTAATTTGACATTGGTAGATTCTTCCATTCTCGAGTTATCGTGCCTACAAACAAACAAATAAACAAACAAACAGAAACGGAAGTCATCAATATACTTACGAAATCTTTATATTTCGTAAGTAACAAACAAGCCAGTAGGCGGCGATGGGTCGCCGAGCAGGACTGTTAGTATTGCGACAATCGTACATGTCGAGAAACGGTGTTTGTCTGATCATGTAAAAATGCACTTATTGACGTTTGACTGCTAAGCTCGTGGAGATAGGTCATTATGCAAATGAGCAAACTTGTATAACTCATCGGGGAGTATTCACGTGCAAAAATTTGTTTGGATCTGTTGAGCCGTTTTCCCGGTAGGGGGACTTGAATAGACATTTTGACCGAAAAATGCACTTATTGACCTTTGACCCCTGAACTAATCGAGATAAGTCATTATGCAAACAAACAACGTTGTAGTACAGATTACGGTCTATAAGCATGTAAAGTCTCATTCGATTTGGTTCAATTGTCTTGGAGCTAGTGTACTTTGAAGTTCCAGCAGGAATGTTCAATGGCCCTCGGACACCCAAGTTGAGAGGGTTGCCATTTGGAATCTATAAGATACAGAGCAAAATGGATGTCATATAGCGGATAGGGAAACACCTTCAGATTATGCCAATCAAATCTCATCCAGTTCCATCTACTGATAACTACTCGGTATCAATTTTAATGAAAAGTACCGAAAATGTGGTTTGAAATCGGAAATCCCCAAAGTTCGAGGGGGTGCTGTGGGTGAACAAAGATATAAATCGAAAATCCGGTTCAATCCTTTGTGCACAATGTATTCCAGACGATTAGTGTGAATTTTCATGACCATCCGACCATAACCCGAGGAGGAGTAGCATTTGGCGCGAAGGCACCTCCAGCTCTCACATATTATCGATTTTTGCACTAATTGACCTTTTACCCTTGACCTATGCGAAATCGGTCAATATGTCCTGAGACAAAGTTGTAGGACTCATTGAGTAGCATGAACCTGTAAAGTTTCATTCGTATCGATGCACTCACCTGGTCGCTACGGGGCCTTCAATTTTCGCCAATTTTCGCACATACCCTAATTGTAGGGGGTGCTGCGGGTAAAGTATTCCATATATCCAAAAAACCGAAACATATTTAATAGAGCATCACCTGTAGATCATTTGTGTCAAATTTCATAACCTTACGTGGGATAATGGCTTTCGGAATTGATTTCGCGTGAACGGTACCGATTTTGAAGGTTTTTCTGTTGTTGCTAGGGAACCAAAGCGTCCCTAGCAACCATAACAATTTCGAAAGCACGAGGTCACAAGATCTACCTACCACCCGAGTTTGGTCAAAATCCGCCAACGTTTACTACCAATTATGCTGATGACAAACGAACAAACATCCAAACACACAACCAAACAAACAGACAGAAATACTGACAATACGGGGCACCTATTTCGGCGACCCAACATGAAGGGGTGAAAACATCACCTCCTTCCAGCTTTGGTGGTGGAGGTAATAAGTATATGGCAAAATACACAAAACTACACACTTGGTGCATATGAAAGTTATTTGCTCTGCCATTTTTCCATAGAGATCTTCAGTCAATATTTTATTCACAGATTTAAGTATTTGGGATGTGGACTCGCTCGGCTACCTGGTCCAACTCGACACAAGCAATATCAAAACATTGTATCGTGAGTGTCACTCATCAAGAAAGAGCAGCAAGGATGGAGCACAGGAAAGCACAGCAGAAGTGCTTTTATCTCAAAACCACGACAAAAGCAACTTAAATAAATGTGGGGTTTAATAAAAATAAATTTAATATTTATAATGGTGATAATTCAAAGGGTAATAATAACCAGAGTTGGTGTCAAAGCCACCCAATGCTCGCCTGTTTATACATTTATCGTTTTTAAAAGACTCGTCTAATAATATTTTTTTATAAAGCATTGCAGTGAAGTCTGATCCAAATAATTTTAAAGCAATATATATATATATATATATATATATATATATATATATATATATATATATATATATATATATATATATATATATATATATTAGTATATTCTAATCAGTAAAAAATAGTGTGGTAGATAAAAACATAACAAAGGAAATAACTTGCACCAAAAAGTTTAACATTTTCACGCTGACGCTCACGCTGACGCTCACGCTCATGCTGGGTATCGCTATCACTCTCTATTCTTCGAACAGACGAGCTAAAAACGTAATGTGAGTGAAAACTAAATCTAATTTTGAGGCGCCTCCACACAGACTTAAATAAAGACAGATGAACAAAGTATAATAATCCTCCTTCATCCCGGCATTATCTCTATGCTCAGAGATGCTTCAGAAGCTTGAACGTCACCAAATAACTTTATCACTGCACACGAAAATGCGCCCAAAATGGTGCCAAGCTGCACTATGTGCAGTAAACTTTCAGGAGGAAATTGAGGTGGCGATACTCCACACTGTGACTCAGAAACCACCGTGCAAATTATTTAGTCAATCGCACTTGCTGACGTCACTGCTCTGCAAAATGGCACCATCTCTTCCCCCGATGACACAACATGAGGCTTTGAAGCTGGTCCCACATGATCCAGGCAATAGTCAATGGCCAGAGTGTCTTCCTCCACCACCTGAGCCAATTCGCCTCAGCATGAACACAACAATTGTGCCCTCTTCTTCACCGCGTCAAGGGAAAGCCAGCCTCAATGCCTTTCTCTTTCAACCACTGAGCCTGCATCTCTCTCTCTCTCTCTCTCTCTCTCTCTCTCTCTCTCTCTCTCTCTCTCTCTCTCTCTCTCTCTCTCTCTCTCTCTCTCTCTCTCTCTCTCTCTCTCTATCTCTCTCTCTCTCTCTCTTCTGTCCATCTCCGAGCCTTCATCTGGACTGCCTTCTTGTCACCCAACACGAGACTTTCTGACTGCGATCATCACTCTCTCCTCATCTCTCTGAAATCACCCCCATGAATCATCCACTCCGGGAGCATGGTTTCACCATCGATCATCATTGGAGGTGGGGCTTTCTGCCAGTTTGGACGTGCAGCTCTGTTTTTGTTGTTTTCATGATTTGATCCCTTTTTATCACTGGTCTTGAAATACAAAACATCGGAAAAGGTCACAAGGGGCAATTAGAAACTGGGAGAAATTAGCCTTAAACCCGACCTAATTTTACACAGCACCATCCCCTGTGTGATGACACATAACACTTAAGCTCACAGTTTCCCTTAGTTTACATCGAAATGTCTCATGCACTTCCACGGACCAAGCAACTCCATACAATGCTATCTTCCTGATGAAATTCCTCCATCTATCCCCACAAACATAATAATAGTTTGTTCTTGTTTCCTTTTTCTTATGTTGTTTCGTTTTTGTGTTTCTGTTTGGTTTGCATCAGGACAGTAAGGTCACCCCACCTGTTGGGTAAGTAACCGTCAGTCCCCAATGGGGCTACTTTTTAAGTGGTGCAGATGCTTCTCAACACAGCTTCCTCGGATGCGGTTGCATTCTATTTTTTTTATTTTTGGGGGGAGGGGGGTGGGCTTTGTTTGACAAAATCTCAAATAATAAAAAAGGAGGTGGGTTCAAAAAAGGAAGTGGGCGTGGACAATCATCTGATACATTTTTTTATTTCGCCTTATATATCTTTGTTGGAAATTTGATTACAAAAGCTCAAATCGCAAAAAAAAACTTACTGCGCACACAGACACACAGGTACATAGAAAAACAGATACACAGGTACACAGAAGGCAAATCCAACCAAAGGGAACCTCAGGTGATTCCACAAAGCCTGCAACGAGTGTTTGTCTACTCTAAGTGGTGCCAGAATTAAACATCTGTCCAATCTCACGAATCAGCTTTCAAACTTTCCTCCCTTATCTAAAACCTGGAGGTGCAATATTAAGTCTGACTGTTGAGTATGCTCCCCTTACATACATTCCATCACTTCAAATTGCACCACAGCCTACTACGCTCATGAGAAGGCCGAATGCCTCAATTATGTGATTGCTTCAAAATGATGTGTCCCTCACCCCCCCCCCTTTCTGTACCCAACCTTTCCCAGTCATATCTAACTATTCCTGGACTGTCTTTTGTCCCTAAGAAGGTGGGATAGTTTCAGGCAACCCTCGTCTGACTCTGCAACTGGATTGCACAGCATCAGTTCACCTGTCCTAAAAACCTGCTCTGCAGCTCCTGTGCTTCCTCTCTCTGCCCTTTTCACCCTGCCATTTCCCATTGATCATCGTCCATCTGCTTGGAAAACAGCCAACATCACAGCTGGAAGCTGTGATGGTACATTAAAAGCTGGAAAAATGCATCCTCTTAAATATAGCCCAATTAGCTTCCTTCCAATCATCAGCAAGGTCATGGAATCCATCATCGCAGTTGAGATGGTCGTGATATGAACATAAAATAATTGGGCCAATGAATAAAAAGAAACTTTTCTCCAAAGACCTTGTCTCACATTATCAAATCAGATTCAGACCAGGTCACTCTACCTTGGAAATGCTGCTTCTACTTTCCCAACAATGCATGGAGGTCCTCAATATCAGACATGATAACAGGGCCATCGCTCTGGAAGTATCTTGAGCTTTCAATACAGTCTGGCATCCCGCGTTGCTCTCCACACTGTCTGCGTATGGAATCTAATGCAAACAAGGCTCTTTAATTCCTGACTTCCTCCACTCACGTAGCCAACATGTGGCTCTCAACAGAATGTTTTCTTCTCCTCTTCCTGTCAAGGTGGGAGTGTCCCAAGATCATGTTCTTGGCCACATCCTATTCCTTATATTCATCAATGATATATCTGACACCGAAAAATCCTCTTTATCTCTTTGATGATGACACCACCATCTACTATGACAACCCTCATCCTTCAGGTAAGCATGCAGCAGCGTCGCCCCTCTATTCAATCCTTGACAAAAATCACAAACTGGTCAATCACTCAGAATATGCCTTTTAACCCTGAGAAATCCTATATACTCACTCCCTCTCAACAAAAGGACCATATCACAAACCTCCCATCTACAGCCTAAACAACCCACTCAAACAGTTTCAGTCACTCAAACTCTTGGGTCTCATTCTCAGCCATGATCTCTCTTGGGCAAACAACGCATTTCACAGCTGCCCCCCAAAGCCAGATGCCGGCCAACCGGGCATCATCAATCTTACAAAGTCCATCCTTGGCACACCTGAAATCCCAACCTGAAAAAGCTTTCATCCGCAGTTTGAAGGAGTCCTGCTATCCGCTCTGGGGTGCCTTCCCTGCCTCACATCTTGCTCAGCTTGAAGCCATGGAAACCAAAGTTCCCAAGATCACAGTAATCTCTCACAATGAAGCTGAGTCTATGGGCCTCTCACTTCGTCATCACTGACAGGTTGGTGGTCCCTTTGTCTTCTTCTGCCTCCTTTCTGGACTTGGACCCACTGCCCTCTCCATGCATTTTTCTCCCTAGGCATCTGTAGGGTGTACACAGTCCACCAGCAACTCTCTCCAAGTGAAACTGCCTAAATCCAGCACCAGTGTCACCACTCATTTGTTCCTCCTTAGTTCCACTTGAGGAACCAACTTACACATTCCCTTTAACCTCATTCTTCCCTCCAGGTCTTCAAGACAGCTGTTCACCATTATCTCAAATCAGCCCCCCAACCAAAACCATATTCTTTTCGACACCCATTAACCCACCACACCCAACCCAAAATGTTAATTCTATGTCCATCTTGTCCACCTCTTGCATTATACCCTAACCATAATCGTTACCTGTATCCCTTGTTTGTCCATGTCCATATATTTTCTCCCTCCTTCCTGTGTTGGCATTTCCCCCTTGCTATCCCCTTATATTGTGTCCTGATCAGTTCTGTTTGCGTGCTCATCCACTAGCCTTGACTATGCATAAAAAGTGCAACTCCACTGCCAGTGCATGGTTCAGGCCGATACAATCAATGGAGACAATAGCCATGGAGAGGCACAAATGGGTTAAGGACTGCAAGGATTGCCATGAAACTGCCTAAATCCAGCACCACTGGATTTCATTTTCAGCACGTGCTCAAGGTGCTATCACACCTTGACGATTTAGCCAGCATATGCCGACTGATGAAAAATTTGTCTCAAACGCTGGCACACGTCGAATACATTTATGGGTAAGGTTTGTATACGTCAAGAGCACGCTGAAAAACACTGCCATACGTCGCAGTACGCTGGTTTTCATCGTTGTACTTTGCGGTTGTCCTCAAATTTTAGCATGCTTGAAATTTTTCGACCTATGCCAGCGTGTGTCAGTGTGTCTCACACGTTCCGCTATGAGTATGACTCACACGTTCCGCTACGCTGGCCATAAGTTGTAGGCACGTTATACGATCGTTGACACACGTCGACACACGGTTCTTGCAAGTTACTCATAAGTCGAAACACGTCGAGCTAATGATTAGCGTACCCGATACTTATTTATAACCTATGAGTAACGTGATGTAGGCACATTGCATGATCGTTGACACATGTCGAGGCACGTTATGCGATCGTTGACACAAGTCGAGGCACGTTACTTGTAAGTTACTCAGAAGTCGAAATACGTCGAGGTAATGCTTAGCGTACCCAAAACTTATTTCTAACCTATGAGTAACATGCTTTGAACCTATGTGTAACGTACCTCCAATGCATATTGAGGTATGTAGACGTATTTGATTGACGTCTTCCGGACGACCACAGAACTTACTGAACGTGTTTCTAATTTACAGCTACCGTATAATGGCATATTGCCAGCATATAAAAAAAAACAACAACAACAATAACTTCCGATATTTCATCATATACCGCTACGTCACGTCCAATTGGCTCTTCAGTTTGCTGATGCCTTATTCTTAGTTCCTCCTCTGTGAATATTTTCTGTTTGAGGATATTGTCACGTCGACGTCGAAACTTTAAAGCGAATGTCCGTATATATCTTAAAATTCGTGATAGACTAAAAAAATAAAATAAAATAAAAAAACAACAACAACAGCTTCAGATATTTCGTCACGTGCCTTCACGGAGCCAAGGAGAAAAAAAGAAAATGTACCTTGACGGAGAAAATAAGTTTCAGGTTTGCAAAATATTACCTCGACGTGTTTCGACTTTTGAGTAACTTACAAGGAACTTGTGTCGACGTGTGTCAACGATCGCATATCGTGCTTACAACTTATTCCCAGCGTAGCGGAAAGTGTGAGCCATACGGCGAGTACGTCGTAAAATTTTCAGCATGCTTGAAATTTCACGACGTACGAGACGTACCACGAAATATGACAGCATACTTCATCGTTTTTCAGCGTGCTCTTAACGTATACACAACTTACCCATAACGTATTCGACGTGTGCCAGCTTGGTTAGGCAAATTTTTCATATTTCGGCATTCACTGGCTAAATCGTCAAGGTGTGACTGCGTGGTTGACACTTTCAATTTTCAGGCGGTGATAATTTAAATCGGCGTGCGGCAAGTTTTTAACAGGCAATGCCACGAATTTGTTGGCGATAAGTGCAGCGTGCTATGCCTAAGTTAAACTATCATTGGGCATAGGTTGTGAACGGCGACAACAGGCGAAGCATTCGTTGGTATAAGTAATCTATAAGACAACGAAACGTTCTGTGCCCATTACTAATATGTTATGCATACGACACCCTATGAATACGACCAAAACTTTAAAAAACGTCAATTTCAGCGTACGCCAACGTTTTACATACATTTTTATACGTTGCCATTGCTGGCTAAATCGTCAAGGTGTGACAGCGCCTTCACTCACGTTTCAGCTGTCTTGCCTGAGGTTTGAACTCTGCCAAGCTAAAAACTGTCCTACCGGTGTTTCACAGGGAAGTTGATTAACCAATGTGTGGGACATCCCACAGATGGAAGATAAACTGTGTGTAACATCTACTGATATTAGTTTGTGGACATTTAAGATCCCTTGGTGTCCTTCGTGAAGATTTGGCAAGCTATTGGTGGCACCCTATCTAAATTCCAAATTCTTGCCCTGACAGCGCCTCCTGCACGCCTTTCCTCTGTATAGATCATATTTCATGATGTGGTCTGATACTTGATCTGTGCAACATCCAGTCAACTTCAATCACGTGATGAGCAAGATAAAGTGGGATGAGCAATTTTCGGCATTGCTTGTCTGTTTTGATGATATTCTTGTCTCTTTAAAGGCCCGGTCACACCTTGACGTTTTAGCCAGCGATGGCAACGTATTAAAATGTATGTAAAACGCTGGCTTACGTTGAACTTTTGATGTTTTTTTTTTAAAGATTCGGACGTATTCATAGCGACTTGGTCTTATGTATAACGCATTGGTAACGGACACAGAACGTTTCGTTGTGTTATATATAACTTATACCAAAGAATGCTGAACCTGTTGTCGGCCTACACAACCGATGCCCAATGATAGTCCAACTTAGGCATAGCGCGTTGCACGCATCGCCGACGATGTCGTGACGTAGCCTATTAAAAGGCTGACGCACAACGATTCGAATCATAACTGCCGTAGAAATGGAAGTGACAACATCGCGGTCACACCTTGGCGATCTTGGCAGCGTATGCCGACCTAAGAAAAATGTGTCTAAAACGTTGGGGCATGTCAAATACGGTATGAGTAAGTTTGGTATACGTGAGTAGAACGCTAAAGTACGCTATTATACGTCGAAGTAAGTAGAGTACGTCAAAAAATTTTAAACATGTTCAAAAAAATTCAAAAAAACTCGGCGTATGACACACGTTCCGCATGCGATTGGGATAAGTTTTACACACGATATGTGGACGCTTACACACGTCCACAAAGGCTACTTATAAGCTACTCATAAGTCGAAACATGTCGCAGTAATGTGTTTTTTACGCGAAACTTATTTCTAACTTATGTTTGACGTGCTTTGAACCAATTCTTTACGTAGTCCCAACACACATCGACGTATGTAGACGTATTCCAATGACGTCTTCCGGTCGACAAAAAAAAATAAATGAACGTGTTTCTAGCTTACAACTGCCATATAAAGACGTGTTCCCAACGGTTTTGGGAATTGGTATATAATAATGCTGCTCATAAAAGGGGAACCCAACAGTGTTTTCGAGTCCTTTTTGAGTCGATGTCCATGTCAGCAGTAACAGTATCAGTATCAGTATTAGTATTAGTATTAGTTGTAGTTTGTTCATGTTGGCAGTAGTAGGTGAGTGTGAGGGGGAGGGTGTGGGTTATGATGGATCGTCCTTGCGTCCACGTGTCCACGGGTAGGAGACATCTTTTCACCATTGTTCGAAGTTCTTCGTGGCTAATTTTTTATGGGCCTTTTTCAACAATGAGCTATAGCTTGTTTTTACGATTTAGGTCTATTCATAACGGGTTGGACAAATGCACAATGAACTAATAATGTGCATAGAGCACTTTGATTACTTCTAGATACGGTATGCCAACGAATAATTATCGTGAAGCCGGCGTTCAAAAACTATGCCCAACGATAGCCTAACTTATCCATATCGTGCGGCAGTTTATCTTTGCCGGTGATGTAAGGTTTGCAATTCATAGGCTGCCACTCAACGATTTAAATGGCTGCATCTCCACTATTGAAAGTAGACGCTTGCGCTCAACAATTGTATTTTTTTTTACACTCAACGACTTTTAAACGGTACCACTCAGCTATTTTCATTGTTTACAATGAACGATTTAAATTGCTGTCACTTGCCTTTGTTTTTTGACGCTGGGGTTTTGAAATTTGAAGTGTTTTTTCTGAACGTGTTAAAACGCTCAAACTCGACTATTTTAAATAGACGCTGCCGATGGACAATTGGAATCATAGCCAAGCTAGACATCGAAGTGTGAACATCCTCGTCATGCCGAAGAAAAGTTTGAAGAATGCTGCAAATAAGTGTCCTGGCTGTGGCCGTGGACGCTGACGCAAGGACGATCCATTATACCGACGTCTTTCAGCCTATGAGTAATTTAAAAGTAACGTCTGTCGATGTGTGGCAACGATCGCGTAACGTGCCAACAACACGTTAATCATTGGTTAGAAATAAGTTTTGGGTACGCTAAACATTACCTCGGCATGTCTCAACTTATGATTAACTTACAAGTAGCATGTGATGACGTCTGTCAACGATCGCAGACCGTGCATACAACTTGTGGCCAGCGTAGCGGAACGTGTGAGTCATACGCCGGCATACGTCGTGAAATTTCAAGCATGAAAAAATTTGAGGACAACCAAAAAGTACAACGTTTAAAGCCAGTGTACAACGACGTATGGCAGTGTTTTTCAGCGTGCTCTCAATGTTATCAAAACTTACCCATAACGTATTCAACGTGTGCCAGCGTTTTAGAAAATAATTCAAAAATCGGCATACGTTGGCTAAAACGTCAAGGTGTGACCGGGCCTTAAGACATGTGACCAAACTAATGAGTGCAATAACTTTGGTCCATCCAGGTTGAATGATCTCAAACTGCAAGATAAGTCTGTGAAATGCCGGCTGTTGAAGAAGAACTGTGGTTCCTCAGGCATGTGGTTATGAAAGAGAGGTCAAAGACTGATCTGGAGAAGACCCATGCAGTGGCTGAATATACTAAATAGCACAGTGAAAGGGACTTGTGGTCTTTCTTCTGACGAGGTTCATATGAGCATTGGGTTTGTTTTTTTAATAAACAAATATTCAAATTTCACCACGCATCTCTTCATGCTTTGAAGACAGGACCACGATCACAGAAAAACGTCACTGTCCACAAATTGCCAGCAACAAAAGATATTCAGCCACCTCTTCTTTGTTGAGTGATTGGACAATCAGTTGCAGATGTCATTTGAGACGTGGAGGGACAATAGGTTGAATACCCGACTCCAAGGTTACTCATATTTCAAATTGCCCCACTCATAGATTGCAGTAAAGTGTGAGTTGGGTTGTTCTCATCTGTACCAACTAGGGTCTATAGACTGGAAATAGAGTCAAGGAGTGGTGTCGCTCAATTAAACCTGGAGGTTCTACATATGCACACAGAGATAATGGAATCGTTCGAAGACATTCCACACAGAGCAGAGTTTATTGGACACCAGAAAAGGTACCCCGTGTTGTTGGGCAACGCTGGGTCCCTCCTCCCACCCCTTACCCTCCACCTTTTCCCAGGTTGAAATCCAAAAAACTTGTGCTTTTTTACAGCATTCTAATCAGCATATGGATGAAAACTCGGAGATGGTGACATTTGGTGGCGCACGTGTTTATAAGTTATGAATTGTTAGAAAATGACTGTTTAAAACCTCTCATAAGGTGCATTGTGGTAAAAAAAATTGTGATCCAACAAAGTTTTGTTACAATTACACTTGGGAGCTCAGAGGAGGATGTAAATTTACATCTCTCCAACCTCCTAATTTGAAAACTGTAGCACCTACAAAAGCAATTTATACACCGATTTACAGTTTTGAAGATCAGGCATTCGATGATGTGACTGAGGAAAGTGAAAAAAAAAACAAATTGAGCGCTTTATCGTACAGAAACTGTTGTGGCTTGTTCCAAGGCAAGGCAAATTTAGAGTCGGCTGAACCAAAATGGCGGCTTAATATCCCTGTGAGTTGACTGCAGTCTGACCAAGGTGGCATGCCAGCATCTTGGGACTGCTTTTTTGTTATTTTTCTGATGATGAGCATCCTGATAATTATCTTCAAAAGGGGTGCTTAATTTTACCCCAATGCACATTTTTCATTCATGCTCTCCCTTCGAGTTTTCTTCATCCACATACAAAGTTTTTGGCCACTCGGTTTCATGGTTTAGGAGGTGTAGAGGACACACACACACACACACACACACACACACACACACACACACACACACACACTCACACACAAAATACACGAACATTTATTATTGTCGATATCCCCAACAACCCAATCAGATATTTACATTTGACTGACAAATTTGGTTCCACGGAGATGAGATGGGCCACAGACTTTGTTCCTTTCAATTTCACCATCCATGGTCAGGAGTGTCAAGGCAAAAGCAAACACGTGTAATTTGAGGAGAAAGCCTGACCTTGGAGAGGAAGGAGTCAGAGTTGAGATTGTGACTGTCAATAGGACATTACGAAGAAACACCAAACTTTTATGACCGTCCCCAGAATCCTGTAGACTTTAATTTTGGACTTGACGATGGCTTCAGGTTTGATAGCTTGACTTGATATTGACTTCAGGATACAGAATCTGGCAAAGCTTACAAATCACTGCTGTCTTTATGCCAAGCAGATGAAAGTGTACATGAGATGAGCATTCTCGCCCACTCAAATTAGAGAGTTTATTAAACACAATACCCCTGACACTCTTGGACAAGTATATACTGTTATCATTTTCATAAAATAATGATTTCAAATATCATTTTTAAAATCCGAAAGCTTAGAGCAATTGAAGCAGTCTCATACACCACCCTTACATTCTTGCTCTCTGTTCTTTATTGGCACACCAGCAGATCTTACTGTAATAAGAAGATGGAGTCGCAATTTAGGAGATTGAGCCGTTATTGCTCACGAACGAATGCAGCATCAATCAGCATTTTACAATGACATATCCTCAATTTTTATTGAACAAAATACTGTCCCCTCTCACATGGCACGCCCTCTCAATCCACATATCAATATATAGCATGGTTCTTGCTAGTATTATGAAGATGATTTGTATTCTCCAGTGTTCAGGTATATAACTCAATTTAAATGCAGTTTAAAAGAGGTTTTTAAATGCATATAAATTAATTAATTCTGGGTTTTACCACGGTTTTACCCAGTGTCGAGCACGCCACATGATCTAACACTTAACATTAGGTACTCGTGACTGTTGTTTGTGTGCTTTATGACATCCGTAAAAACAGCAGGTTTGTTTTTGGAATGATTTTCAATATTGTTTGACTGCCAGTCAGACATACAGAGAAAATATATTGTCTCACTCCTCTCTGCACATGTGCAGGCTGAACGAATTCAGAGCCAGAATACGCTAAAACGGCAAACTTGTCTTCATATTCATGTTTCGATTCATGTTGAAGATATAACCATTCATATACATAAGTTGTTCCTCGATCATAAAGTGTCATAAATTGATAAGATGGACGGATGGACAGACATAATGACGGACATGAACCAATTGCTCAACCCTGTGGAGTAGCAATGGATGTTGATCAGATTGAGTTTATAAAGTAGAAAAGGTGTGTAAGTAACACACCCAATCAACCAGAAAATAGAGTTCAGGGACAATGAGGAGCATGTTGCACAGACAGAATTGACCAACTGCCTCATATTTTTTGGATGGCTACATAATTGTGAGTTTAGACTTCTTGTGAGCCGGATGTGAGATTCTGGCGTGTTTGAGGATGGTTTTTTTTGTATACCTTGTCGAGGCTCGTGTGAGAGCTAACACAACGCACATCAAGGGGGCATGAGACAAGAGGGGTGGGAGTGGGAGTGACAAAACAGTGGGGATCAGACACAATAGGAGATCTGTGGAAGGGAGACGGATGGGAAGGGTAACATGGGGAATAGAGAATGGATATTACAGGGACTTTCAGGAAGGAAAGCAGGGAATTTGAAGGAAGTGGGCTTGGGTGGATTATCGGGGGGAGAAAATATCGAGGATTTGGATGGGGGACGGTGAGGAATAGAGTCTTTGATTAAGAGAGCAACTCCTCCACCAGGACGAGGCTCAGGTCTGTCATACCGGAGGAGGGAGTAACCAGGGAGAGATAAATAAGAGGTGGTGGTGAACAGCTGTTTTGAAAGCCTGGAGGGAAGAATGGGAAAGAATAGAGTGAGGGAGTTTATTCCAAAGGTGGGAAAAAAGAGGAATGAAAGAGTGAAGGTGAGCAGTGATTCGTGATTTTGGTAGTTTAAATAGAAGGGGTTGTTAGCTGACCTTGTGCGCCCTGAGAAAATGTGGTGGGGATAAATCGCAGAGAGAGCAGGGGGGGCAAGGCTGGAGAGGAGACGGTAGAAGACAGAAAGACCACAGACCAACCTGCGGTGATTGAGTGAGAGGCCTAAAGACTCAGCCTCATTGCGGGAGATGCCGTTGATCCGAAATGCCCTGGTTTCTACAGCGTGCAGCTGAGAAAGGTGGGAGGCAGGAGCACCAGCCCAGTTGGCAGAGCAGTACTCCATCAGGCAACAGACAAAAGATTTGAAAGTGTTGAGGAGCTCAGGAGGGCCGAGGATTGCCTTTGCACGGCAGAGGGTTCACAGTCGGCGACTGACTTTGCAGGCGAGGTTTGAAATGTGGCTTTCCCAGGAAAGGTCAAGGCAGACAGTGGTACCCAGAAGCTTGAAAGAAAGGACTTCTTCCAGACGATTGTTGAGAAAGTGGATGGGTGGGTTTTCTAAATGGTCCTTTCGAAGAGACATAGTGAGAGTGTGAGATTTGTCCGGATTGAAAGACATGTTCCATGTGTTGGACCAGTTTGTGATTTTATCCAGATCTGCAGTGAGCGAAGAAGCTGCTGCTTGCCAGTCTGAGGGATGACGATGGTACGGCAGAGGGTGGAGTCATCAGCAAATAGATATAGAGGATTTTCCAGAGAGTCAGAGTGATCATTGATGAAAACCAGAAAAAATAACAGGGCCCAGAACGCTACCTTGAGGAACTCCAGCCTGAACAGGAAGAGGGGATGAAAGAACTCCATTTAGGGCCACACGTTGACTGCGACAGGAGAGGAAGTCTGCGAGATATGAGTGGAGACGGCCTTGGATACCATGGGAAGATAGTTCGGTGAGTAGGGCAGGGTGCCAGACTGTGTCAAAAGCACGTGATATGTCCAGGGATACGGCCCGGATTTCCTGTCTGGCATTGAGGAGCTCCATCCGTTGTTGGTAGAGCAGAAGCAGCATATGCAAGGTAGAGTGACCTGGTCTGAAACCAAATTGATCATCAGAAATCAAGCCATTGGAGAAGAGGAAAGATTTCATGTCTGAAGCGATGATGGATTCCATAACCTTGCTGATGATTGGGAGAAGGTTGATTGGTCTGTAGTTGCAGGAATGTTTTTTTGCACCTTTTTGTGCAGGGCAGTGATGTTAGCAGATTTCCAAGTGGATGGCAGATGTCCTTGAGCAAATAAGAGGGTGAATAGAACAGAGAGAGGGTGAGCAAGAGCAGAAGAGCAGGCTTTGAGGACACGTGGGCTGATGCCGTCTGGACCGGTTGCAGAATCTGAGTCGAGCGTTGACAGAAAGCTCTCTACCTTGTCAGGAGAAAAGGACACAGAGTGCAGGGGCAGTTGCGTGCGACTGGTTAAGGTGGGTTGAGAAAGAAATGGGTTTTTGACACAAGATTTAGCTGCAATCCCCGAGTTTAGGCATTCAGCTTTTTCACGTGCAGTATCAGCAGTGCGGCGATTTGAGGTAAGGGAGGGGATGGAGGGGAAACATACACCAGAAACAGATTTGATTAAACGCCACCAGATTTTGAGGAGGGAGAGAGGTTTGAGATTTCAGACTTGAGATTAGAAAGATGTTGTTTTCTGTCTCTCCTGAGGGTAGATACACATTTGTTCCCAGCTTTATGGAAGGAACTGAGATTGCCCTCAGTTGGGTTTGCTTTCCCTGAGGCAAAGGCAAGTTGTTTCAGGACAACTGCCTCGCCACAAGCTTCACTAAACCAAGGGCGGGAGGAAGGGTAGGGCAACTGAACAAGAGAGGGGATAAATCTGTACATGAGGGAGAGCAAGTATCTTTGAAAGAATTCCCAGGATGTGTTGATGTTGGAGAAATTAGCGATAGGAGACCAGTCTATAAGTTTGATGGCTGCTTGGAGACCCTACCAGTCGGCTTGACTGAAATGCCAGACGCGACGGCGGTGAGTTGTTTCTCTGAAAATAGCCAGAGAGATGTCCACTTTGACAAGGATGTGGTCAGAAGAACCGATTGGAGTGGAGGAAGAGCAGCGGATATTGTAAGGGAAATTTGTCAACATCATATCCAGAAGAGATGGAGTACCATTGGTTGAGATCCGGGTCGGGAAGTTGACCGATTGAGTCAGTCCCAATGAGTCGCAGAAAGCTTTTGCTGAGGTGCCATGAAAAGTGAGAGAGGTACCCACACCGAGCGAACTGGCATGATGACAATTGAAGTCGCCACATAAGAGGAAGAGAGAGTTTGGCTGAGAAGATAGAAGTTGGTCCATGTTTTCGGATAGTGCCGTGTAGATGGAGTCATCACTGTTAGGTGGACGGTACAGTACACATTTAAACATGAGGTGGGAGTGGAGGGGAAGCCGAAGCCAGAGGTATTCCTGGGGGTGTGTGGGAGTGAGAGCAGTGCATGGAGAGTGAGGAATAGAGTCTTTGATTAAGAGAGCAACTCCTCCACCAGGACGAGGCTCAGGTCTGTCATACCGGAGGAGGGAGTAACCAAGGAGAGATTCTTGGGAGTCAGACACGTCTTGGGGGAGGAAAGTTTCTGTTAGGCAGATTATGTCTGGTTTGTCAGTGGCAACCTGTATGGAAAGATCTGAAAGGTTTGAGCGAAGGCCCCGGATATTTGAGGTCCACACTTTCAATAAAGAGGTAGGGGAGGAGGCTTTGGGTGCAGATGGTGGGGGGAGGGGGAGGGTAGGACAAGGGACGAGGAGGGGAGGTAAGGTGGGTTGTTGAAAGGGTGTGGGGAATTGCAGAATAGCTCGGGGAGGGGGCTGGATGAGGAGGAGAAAAGGCTCTGTGGTGCTGGGGGAGAGGGGGGACAAGAGAGTGGGAAGAAGGCAGTTGAGGATTTGAGGAGGTGGAGTGAAGAGATAGAGGGGTGAGGGCAGGGGAAGGAGGAAGGTTTGTGGATGAGAGGGGGTGGGCAACTTTGAGAAGGATGAGTGAGGGGGATGAAAGGTGGGACAAAGGTGAGGGGAGAATTTTTGAGAGAGGTAAGAGGGAGACTTGGAGGGAGAAGAGTGGGATGGTTGCTTGAGATTGAGGGGTGAGGGGTGAGGGGTGAGTTGGCACTGAAGTTGGAAAAAAAGAATGGTTGATGGAAAGCGAACATTCACAGCAAACTGGGGTTATAAAAGTTTTAGGTCAGAGATGCGATTTAACACAATTCTTGATGGATGCAATAAAGGCGAATTCAGAGAATGGAGAGAAGAAAGGAAGAAAGAAGAAAAGAAAAGAAGAAAACAACATTGTTTTCAAGCTCTACTACCAAAATTCAAGTTCTGATCAGTGGAGTTGGCTGTTCAGGAGGAGAAGGCAATTTGCTTTCTCAAAATGGCTTCACGACATTAATCTTTCTAACAGTGACTTAGTTTTGCTTAGGATAGTTCGAGACATGAAAATGTAAACTCATGGAAGAATGAAAGTCGTTCGTGTTTTTTTATAAGTTCCATATCTTCATGAACTTTGTTGTTGCCCTTAATTCTGTATGTCTTATTAAGATGTCACCAAGTGTCTTCTTGTGTCTTTTCCACCAATTGTTTGTTCATATTTGGGAATGAAACAGTCTTTCTGTAATTTGACAATTATTCCAATGTTTATGGATATCCATGCATGTTAGCCCCAGGACCAAAAAAGAAAGATGATATTCAAAGTGCAAGAACCTTCACATCTTCACTTGCTTTTCCAGATAGAAAACTCTATCATGTTTTTTTCGACAAACCTATTGAGATTCTGATGTAGAATGAAGATCTTATCCTGCTGGTGAAAGATAGTGTAGAACCGCAACAGCCAACAGGATGAATAATGGATAAAATCATCTGAATGTTGATCAAGCTTGTTCACTGCCATGGGAAGCAAAGATAAGATTACATTTAATGTCTTAATCCTTAGTGCAAACGAAAGAGATGAAATAAGGACAGGAGATTATCAGTGAGCTGAAGAGATAAATCCCCCACTCTGAATTGAAAGACTTTGTGGGATCTTAAACAACTACTAATCAGATCATGCCGGCCTTCCATCCATGTCTTTACATCCCTCGATGTCTTCTGAAACGGCTGTGCAGAAATTCAATAAACTTGGTAATTACCATCACCACACAGCAAGAAGATGAAAATAGCATTTTCATTTTGGGCCCCAACCCTGACATCCAGGGGTGGGTTGTAAAAGGTGGAATACCAAAAAATGGCAATTATGGGCACAGTTTTAAACATTTCCAATTGAACTTTAGATGCGCAATCAGCTTGGAGGGATGCACGAAATATGAAATGACTTTTTTGAGATGATGTATTTCGAGATGATGGTCGGTTCCTGATCCAGGTGTTAAGGACTTAGGGTTACAAATCTGAAGGTTTATTTTATTTCAAATTATGATATTGAGTCATTCCTCCTGGAACATTCTGATAATTTTGAACTTTGCTTTCAGTGTTCGAAATGGTGTGCCATCAACTTCACTCTCGTTAATAAATGTTAAAATACTGAAAATGATTCCATTGATGCTTATTTTCAGGTTCTCCCTTTAACAATGTCCAAATTGCAGTCAAGTCACTGAAACAGAAATATGTTGTGGCATTTTGTTTTACCCCACAAGTGGTGTTTTCTTTAATCTGGGCTCTTGAAAGTAATCCAAAGGTAAACTACAATACAACGGCCCGTTTGGGAACAATCATTATAGAATGCACTTTGACTTCACCCCATTGGGCTTTTTGTTCCTTGACCTACTTGATTATTTTGGCAATATTGTGTCTTGGTCTTGCTTCAAAGGTTCACAACAATGATTCTTCTTCAAATGAGGGAAAGTTCATAACGTACAACATGCTGTTTCTCTTAATGGTTGCGGTCGCTTTCATTCCCGCTTATATGAGCACACAAGGAAAACATACAATAATTACAGAAATGTTTGCAATCATTGCTGTGGCGTTTGCATTTCTTGGTTGCAGCTTTGTTCCAAAATGTTACAAAATTTACAAAATTAAAATATCATGAAACTTTCTTTCTTGAAGTATGTTTTTACCTGCGACATCTCACATGTCTACAATGGCTCAGCATGGTTGTTTTTACTGTTGTTGTGGTTCTTGTTTGGAGTCGATTTTTGAAACGTGCACCCATTGGTCAGACAGCGTCCGGACCCCACCCACATTTGTTGCTTGACTCTACCCGTAATGTCACCCAGTCAAAATATCATGGCCGACATCTTGGTTTTCTGGTGGGCCGAATAAATCAGGCCTGGATGCCTCTGCTGAATAAACACTGCCCGGGTTTGCTTCATCAGATTTCCATTTGCTTTGTTTGGGTCGAGTGTCAATCATAATGAGGAACTCCAAAAAAATCGAATTATATGTCGAATAAAAATTATGTGTAAGGTTTAATCAAGCCCATCAACACGAATGGTACTCGCCTCTCTAAAAAAAATAGCGTGGGCCTCGGTCATCAGGCCTGTAGGACTCCACTGATTATTCACTGTCCAAGTTTGTTGCATCAGATTTCCATTGTCTTTGTTTGGCTCAAGTGTTTCTTTTGACGAGAGACCCTGGAAAATGTTGTCATCGATCAAATGAAAATTATCGGTGATTTAATCGAATCAGTCAGCACACATGGAATGTGCCTCTCTAAAGCTGTTCCTTTAGTAACTTTGTTAAACATCATCCAATTTCCATCGGCTTTCTTACTCACGATGCGGTCCACATGCATCTTTGGTTACCTCTTCCACAGCGAAGTAAAATGTGCTTCACTCATCATTAAACTGGACCACCACTTGGAGAAAGTCGTCTGCTCAATTTCCCATTTATTTTAGAAAGCTTTCCCAATTGACATTTGAATACAATTTTTTTTTTTGGATGTAAAACAAATGTCCAGTAAACTAAAAGGATGAACGTGATGTCATCATGTCCGCCCATAATTTGTTTTCGTACAGGGGCCGTTTGAAAATTACGTCACGCTCAGTGGGCAGGTCTGGGGGGTGTATGTCCAAATGTTACAGAGTGTTGCAGGAGGATTGGGGTCGGGGGGGGGGGGGTGGTTCCAGTGGCGTTATGTAACGCTATTAACCAATGACTATTTCGTTTACCTCTCTCTATAATGGAGTCAATTTTTGCATTCACATATTACATCATAAGAATGACGTAAAGTAAATTGGGAAAAATTGTAATGTGGTAATGTATTGCGTTTATACACTGCTTGAAATGTAAGTCTGCAACATTACATTTTCAGAAATAGGAGAGGAAAGATTTTTTACTCCAAAAATTTCAACAGCATATTGATTGTTTCACCAGCATATAGAGCCTTATTCCCCTTTCCTTTACTGCTCCCACTCCCCCCCCCCCCATAAGGAGCAGGATCAAGGGAATTATTTAAAGCTCGTGACCTGATCCTGGGTATCCCCAAGACGTTTGCAACATTTGTTGGAGACTCTTCATTGCCTGAAACCAAACCCTATATTTTGTGTCAGACTCGGAATTGATATTGAAGCAAACCATGAAGACCCTCGGAGGTGAATTGTATAACAATTAAAACAGCAAGGATGATGGATGGTGTAGAGTGCCCTTAGGATGCGAAGAATATATGTTTTGTGTCGCAGTTTGTGACCACAGTGCGGTCATTCTTGTTCCACCAAGAAAGCATTTTGTGCAAATTTTGTTCAACTCGTACTCCCACTCCCTATGGGTGGAAGGGATTCACATCAAATTACTGCAACCTCAATGGTGTGACTCTCAGTCTTCCTTTCAAGTTTGGTTGAGATGGGATAAGTAACAACGAAATGTATTGCGGTAAAAAAAAACACCAACAAACTGACAGACACCAAATGGCATAATTTAGTATGATATAAACATTCCTATTGAAAAAAACAAAAACATTGTTCTGTATTGTATTTGTGTGTCCATTAAACTAATCATCAGGCATGGCAACAGCTGTATTTAAAAAAAAATTCAACAAATACAGTGTACAACTGTTACGTGTGTGAGGGTGGGGTGAGATATTACCATAGAACAGATAGGAATGTATGGAGAAACATGGTCCATGTGTGAGTGGATAGCCATCTCGATGTATAAGTCGCTTATATGGCAAGTGACCCCTATTTTGTGGGTTTGACCCATTTCCTTTCTTAAAACCCACGGACAGGTTTTAATATGGTTAAAACCAATATTGGATGGAAAGGACAAACAATTTCCAAAACACAATGTTTAGCTTTCATTCCACTCACATGGATTCACACACACACAGCCACATAACAGATCTGTTGCGATATCTATCCAATATGCAAGGTACCGCTCTCATCAGAATCGATTGCTTGAGTGACGTCATGAGCTTCACCCAACAAACCAATTCCTTCAATCTTCATCTGTACACATCATCATTTCCTCTCGTGTACCATTTGTCATCACCCCAAATCAATTGATCGGCCTATTTGCTTTCCAATACACTCTTCAACTTCTTATTGTCATATTTATCGGTACTTTTGAGTATTTTAAATGATACGATTCAATTCGGATTGTTTTCATTTCTCCACATGGTGTCCAAATATTGCTGTTCCAAATTCAAATCTTCATCAAAAAAATGAATGAAAATGGATACCAGGATGCAGCTTGTTGCTTGTGAATGAACGAACATTTGTCAAACTTTTATTGTCAAGATCTATAAAGATCATCATATCGTGTTCATCACCATTCATCATCACTTGTATCTATAAACCAGGAAACACTGCTCTTTATTGTGGAGATGCTATTTTCAGTAAATGTGACGTCACTCGTCACAGGCAACAACTGGAAATGAAAGAAGTTAATAACACTTTGAGAAATGTTATTTATGTATGTACGTTTGTATGTATATACAGTATGTCTGTTTGTACCTATGTATGTATGTATGTATATATGTTGTCTCACCCCACCCCCACCCATGTATGTTGGCTCACCACCACAGACGTCCACCTCCTTATCATTGCTGATTAGTCAACATATCGAATCGCGTTTTTACCACATTTGGTTACTAACCCTTTGCGTGCTGCATTGTTTACGGCCCCGTCACCCCAAGCTAGTGATTCATGCTCCATCATGCTGAGTGAGTGGTTCTTACTCCTTCACCCAGAGCAAGTGGTTCCTGCTCCATCACCCTGAGTGAGTGGTTTGTGCTCCATCACCCAGAGTATGTGATTCCTGCTCCGTCACCCTGAGTGAGTGGTTTGTGCTCTGTCACCCAGAGTATGTGGTTCCTGCTCCGTCACCCAGAGTAAGTGGTTCCTGCTCCCTCACCCAGAGTATGTGATTCCTGCTCCATCACCCTGAGTGAGTGGTTTGTGCTCCATCACCCTGAGTGTGTAGTTTATGTTCCGTCAACTGGAGTGAGTGGTGTATGCTCCATCACCCTGAGTGAGTGGTTTGTGCTCCTTTCCATCATCCGGTGCGAATGGTTCTTGCTCTATCAACCTCAGTGAATTGTTGTGAAATAACACCCAATTTCCGAGCCGTTTGCCATATTAACATGTTTTCTAAATTATTCAGCCAAATTTTTACGCAACCAATCACACACGGTTGTTTATAAAGATTAATGTTTGTGAACATATCCCTAAAACATTTGAAAATATGCAATGTTGTTTTTAAATGAATACTCCTCATGGTTTTTTGGCTGTTGCCAATTTCAGCCAAGCGTGTGTGTGTGTATGTGTGTGTGTGTGTGTGTGTGTGTGTGTGTGTGTGTGTGTTTGTGTGTGGGTGTAGGTTGTTCATAAAGCATATATATATATATATATATATATATATATATATATATATATATATATATATATATATATATATATATATATATATATATATATATATATATATATATATGTATATATATATGTATATATATATATATATATATATATATATTTATATATATATATATATATATATATATATATATATATATATATATATATATATATATATATATGTTTATATATGTTTATATATATATATATATATATATATATATATATATATATATATATATATATATATATATATATGTATGTATGTATGTATGTATGTATATATGTATATATATATATACATTTACATATACATATATATATATATATATATATATATATATATATATATATATATATATATATATATATATATATATATATATATATATATATATATATATATATATATATATATATATATATATATATATATATATACATATATATATATATATATATATATATATATATATATATATATATATATATATATATATATATATATATATATATATATATATATATATATATATATATATATATATATATATATATATATATATATATATATATATATATATATATATATATATATATATATATATATATATATATATATATATATATATATATATATATATATATATATATATATATATATATATATATATATATATATATATATATATATATATATATATATATATATATATATATATATATATATATATATATATATATATATATATATATATATATATATATATATGTATATATATATATATCTCTCTCTCTCTCTCTCTCTCTCTCTCTCTCTCTCTCTCTCTCTCTCTCTCTCTCTCTCTCTCTCTCTCTCTCTCTCTCTCTCTCTCTCTCTCTCTCTCTCTCTCGCCCCCTGCTGGTCGTTTGCTTTCTGGGTGTGGTATCATGGCCGCCATGGGCTGCTGCTCTGTATTGTGGTGAGTTTTCAGTGTCGTTTTCGTCCCTTCCCTCCCCTTCCCTCTTCCCTTTTTCTTTCCTGTTGTGTTCTGTTGTGTTTTATTCGTGTTTTTTCTCCTTTGTTATGAGAGAGAGAGAGAGAGAGAGAGAGAGAGAGAGAGAGAGAGAGAGAGAGAGAGAGAGAGAGAGAGAGAGAGAGAGAAAGAAAGAAAGAGAGAGAGAGACTGAGACTGAGACTGAGACTGAGACTGAGACTGAGACTGAGACTGAGACTGAGACTGACTGACTATTTGGGTGTGGCTTAGGTGATTCTTTTGCAAAAGAATTGTTTTTGCAAAAATTATATCAACACTGTAGATCCGATAAAATGGGCTGATGTTAATCTCAATAGTTTACTGATTCCTCCTGTTCCTGTTGTTCCCTCCTGTAGTGAAACGGATGTTAACAATAGCCTTGTTTCCAAAACCAGCGTCGAAAATAATGGTACGTCACTCCCGATTATTGAAAATGAAGTAACCTCAAATTGTACAACCTGTCCTGATGCTCTTTCAGGTAGTGAAGAAATGGACGAGGATCCTGTAATTACCCCGCAAAAACGAAGAGCAACAGATGCGAGTTTTTCTCTCAGTACTGCAAAGAAAGTAGTATTGGAGATTGACAATGTCGCTGAAAACACACCCCAATTTGGTTTTCATGTTTCGACCCTTTTTGAAGAGGAGGATAGAAAATTTGATTCAAAAATTGAGGAAAATGAATCTCAAAGGAGGTGTTTCACCTCTGTTGATAGAAATCGTTGTTTAACAGAAATAGGAGGCAATGCTGAGGACGTTAGTAAACCCTCAATTGAACCATTACCATCACTGGCTACTAATGAGCAGACGGTGATTGACTCAGACCTCGACAGTGGCCCTCTACCCATGAAGATGGAAAAATGTATTGCGGAGTCTCCGACTGATTCCATAGATAACACGACACATGAGGGAGAAACTTGGGTTTCGGCTCAGTTTGTGCCAGATGAACATCAGGGTAATGTAGTTTGTAACATAGAGCTCTCCAGCACATCTCTGGAGACACTCAAGATTCCAAGAGTGACTAAAGAGGCTGATATTCTCAATCCTGGAGCTACCTTGTCAGCATTGTCAGAAACGTCAGAGTCGGATGAAGATGCTGAGGTGCCTGAGTTGTCTCAGTCTCTGATGAGTCAGTCAACGATAGCTCCTCGACTTGTATTGTCTTTTCTAAATGAAACCTATAAACAGCGAAAAGTGGTTATCAGGGATTCATTTCCTGATTTAGTTTCATTTCTCCAAACTGGGGAAAAAAATAATAACAAAGCCCATTGACAAAGTTACAGTGAGAGTGCAGAACGTAGAGCTTTCCTTGCTTCTGTGATCTACCACTTACAGACGGTTGATCCAAATCACTGTGTCTGCATTTGGGGTGATTTTAACTGCACATTTGATCAAAAAATAGACAGGAGCACAGCAGAACACCATCCAGAATATTGTATGCATTTATCGCTTTACTTCTCTCACGTTGTTTTTTTCCTAGATATATGGAGGGAATTTTACCCTAATGAACTTCAGTTTACATGGAGCCATATTACTGGAGGAAGAGTTTCCTTTGCGAGACTTGACCGATGGTATATAAATTATCGTTTTAGAAATATTGTAGTCTCTCCATATTTTTTTCCATCAATATTCTCAGACCATCATTTAGTAACCATGGGGTTTCTTTTTCCTCAGTCAATACGTAAAAGTGCATTTTGGAAATTTAATACAAGACTTCAGGTAGATGGGCTATGCGAAGAAGCCTTCAAAATGTTCTGGGCTAACCAAATCCAAAGGAAACCCTCATATTCTACAATAAATTTATGGTGGGACAATAGAAAAACCCATATTCGGGTATTTTGTCAGCAGTTTAGAGCAAATGTCACAAACGTTAAGAATGTAACAATGACTTGCTTAGAAGCTAACATTTTACAACTAGAAGGAAAACTGGTTAAAGAGAATAATGCAAGAAACTATCAGTTATTATTAGAAAAGAAGATTCAACTACGGGAGTTAATCCAAGAGAAAGCAGCAGGGTTGCTACTCAGACGAAGGGTCAGGAACTTAAAGGATTTTGTTACCCCCAGTAAGGCTTTCTTTCGTTGGGACTCTGTTATTAAATTGCCCAATAATATATTTTCTGTTTTTGACTCCAACGGAACTGTAATAGCAAATCCGAAGGATGTAAGGTTGTGTGTTAAAGATTTTTTCTCCAAATTGTTTACAAAAATAATTGTTTGTGATAAAATGATGAGACAGTTAACCTCTCGCCTTCCCACCATAACTGAGCCTCAGTGTCTGGAGTTGTACGCACCGATTACGCTTGAGGAATTAACCCAAGCTCTAAATTAAATGGACTCTGGAAGGGCTCCTGGAATTTATGGCCTGCCAGCTGAATTCTACGTCAATTTTTGGGACCTGTTAGGCCCAGAACTGATGTATATCCTGGAATCATCTCTGTCACATGGAGAGCTACCTCTAAGCTTGAGAAGAGCGGTGATGTCTCTCCTTCCAAAGTCTGGCAACTTAAGACAGATGAAGAATTGGAGGCTTGTTTCTCTGCTATGTACCAACTACAAAATATTTTCAAAAGTTTTGTGGAATCGATTAAAAAAATTAATCAGCAATCTGGTTCAAAGTTATTGCATCCCGGGCAGATCAATATACGATAATATATTTTTATAAGAGAATTGATAGATGCTAATTGTGTACAAAATGATTGTGGTATAATTTTCATTGATTTAGAAAAGGCTTTTGAAAGCATCGATCATGTTTTTTTGCATCAAGTGTTGGAAGCGTGTGGATTTGGGGTTAATTTCAGGAAATATATTGCTTTACTATATAATAACATTTTCAGCCAAGTTAAGATGAATAATGAGCTTTGTCCTCCCATACAGGTTCAAAGGGGGGTTAGGCAAGGTTGCCCATTCTCTGGCTTACTTTTTACCCTTGTGATGGAATCACTTCTAGTGTTACTGAGGAAGGATCTTTCGGGAGTAGTAATATCCCTTGAGTACCCTTCAATTGTCTTATCAGCGTATGCTGATGATGTCTCAGTTTTGTTAAGGATGATAAGGATACAGCTGCTCTTATCAAGTGCTTGGATTCCTTTCGTTTAACTTCCTCTTTGAGGTGTAACTGGGAGAAAAGCAAAGCATTATGGGTGCCCTTCTTGAAGAACAATCTATCTGGAATGGCACCAGCCCTGCCAGTACACCTTCCTGCAAAACTAAAGTGGTTGGTTGATGGCGTTCAGTATCTTGGGTTGTGTCTTTGATCTACACAGTATGGAAAAAAAACTGGGATGGTGTTGTTGAACGTGTCAAGAGAAGAATGAGCAGGTGGAGAAGAGCTCTGTCCCATCTTTCGTACAAAGGCTGAGTTCTTATAATTAATAATTTGGTTGCCTCCTCATTATGGCACAGGTTCATCTGCCTGCAACCACCGGAAGACTTGTTGAAGGAAGTGCAAAGGCAACTCTCGGACTTCTTCTGGGGTTATGACCGAATGTTGTATGCCAACCATTGGCCGAGGGTGGCCAGGGTTTGGTCGTCATCTAGAGCCGTATAATGGCCTTTCGGTTTTGCTCAGTACAAAGACTGATGTCGGATGAACAACTACCAAGTCATCTCTTGGCTGCTCAGATTTTGCAGCAAGCAGGTGGGCTTAGATACGGCCATGAATGCTTCCTGATCCTGCTTCAACACGTTGACCTCCCGGTTTTCCATCAGAGTATGTTGAATGATGGCAAAGCATCTCAGTGTTCCGACAAAAGGACACCTATACCATTCAAATGTTTGCTCAGGAACCTTTGTTTTATAATCATCTTTTCCCAGGTATATCCAGAAGTAGGGTTTTCTGCCAGCATTTTACAATAGCCAGCATCACAAAAGTGTGGCACCTCCGGCATACCTCAGCTTTTGGGTGGAAATCGGTTCGAGAAATCTCTGATCTAACCGGAATTAGGTCTGAAAGACTGACTGGAAAAGTATTGAGAGAGGTTGTCCGGTTAGGGTTCAAACTTGGAGTGAGCTAGACCCATGAGCCTGAACTATTACACAATAAGTGGATTTTTCCCTGCCTGTTGAGACATAAAATCGGACAACTTACCCTCCATTAGCATGGGGTTAAACCTCTTCAAAAGACTAGTAGTAAATATTTGTACAAGTCTTGTGTTAAGATACTGCTTGGAGATGCACCATTAAACGGCGTAACTCAGTGGAAGAGACTGATGCCTGGTGAGGCCCCCATTGATCCTGTATGGGACTCTATGTACAGCAAGCTCATAAGTAAAAGGTCTGGTGATCTCCAATGGAGACTGATTCATTGAATAATTCCTTCCAAGAAACGAATTAATCATTTATCTCCCACATCCACGTGTTGCCCGTTTTGCGAATATACAGAAGACGTGCTCCATGGCTTCACCGATTGTGTGGATTTGTTTCCTTATTTCATTGGTTAAATTGTGTGGCAAAAATAATGAATGTTGTGTTCTCTTTGCGTTCCTTTATTTTTGGGTTTAATGGCAAACCCAATGAAGTTAATACGCTTTTGAGGTTTCTCATAGCGATGGCCAAGCTGGCAATATATCTCTCAAGGAAAGAGAAATTGAACGGAAAACCTGTCGGGCAATGTGACGTCATGTTATTTTAATGCCCTTGTGATAGTGAGCAAACTGGAGTTTTGTTTCCACCAAAACATGGAAAAACTTGATGAGTTCACCAATACCTGGTGTCATGCAGAGATCTGTGTGGTACATGAAAATCAACTGGTAATACATTTGTAGTTTTTGAATTATTGCAAGATTTATGTGCCTGGTTAATTTAATTTGATTGTTTTCTTTGAAACCTGTGTGGGGGAAAAATTTATATTAATGTATTTTAAATTGTAACAAATGGAGTTTCAGAAATGTAACTTCTATGCTGCAAATTGAATTGGCTGTCATTTCTGGCCAAAAGACTTTTGCCCTAAATGATAAGAAATGTGTTGTTCTGGAGCAGAGTGACCGAGCTGATAAATGAACTTTTGCTTAGAAAATGTACGAAGTGGCTTTTGTCTAAAGGACACGTCTACAGTCTGGGTGAATATCCCCCAACCTCTCTCTCATGGAAGTATAAATATTTTGAAAGGCACATTGTTCTCAGTACGAGCACGTGAGGAAGTATAGTTTCTCAGTGGCTTGTACTCCTTGGAACTGACCAAGTACCAAGTTAGAATAAAACTCTCTGATGTAATGAAGAAGTGAATTGAATCGGGTTGGTCTAACTGTTAACTAAAGTAAGAATAATATTGCAATCAAATGGGGATTCTTAAGTTCATTGTACAAAGGTGAGAAGTGTATGGTGTATAATTAGGAAATAAATTGTTTCACAAGGAAGGACTTGTGTGGACATCAGTTTTATCAGTGTCGATAGGGTTTTTTTTGTAGGATTTTATAATCAAATCGGACAAGCGTTAAACTCTGTCTGAAGTCAAATAGGATTCCACAATCGGCCAGTTAGAATCCTTCAGGAGGACAACGATCACAACAAGGTGGGTTTAAAAAATCCACGTCAGTTGGCGCCGAGACTCGGATTCGAACCGACGTTGGTGCGGTGCTCGTGACCGGAGGTGCTTAATCTGCCGGAGGCAGTGGAGGCAGTGCCTGGAGGAACGACAAGTGCTTGAGCGAAGGTAAGGGAGAGTGCTCTCAGCAGGTAACGCATTTCGAACAAAGAAAAGTTCATTGTCAGATAATTTTATTGAGAGAAAGAAGAGGATCCGGCGGAGGGAGTCCGTTTTAAAGTAAACAATAAGTACTGTAGTTGTTTTAGAAAAGTGCTGGAGAAGAAGAGGAGTCAGATGACAAGAAGAGGCTCGTTGAGGAGTCAGATGCGTAATTAAATGGGCATGATGAAGCGACATGCCACATGTTTGCATTGATACGGACCGGCTATGAGAGAGATGGCCGAGGACATGGCTGAGACGCCGAGATAGGGTTAAAATAGATAAATATTATAAGTTACCTTTTGGTAAGAGTTATAAGAGTTTCTTTTTGTTCATTGAACTCACTGGAAGTTTGTTGGCAGTGAGGTTGTTATATTATATTGTGTGGAGGTTTTACAGATTTGTAAATGCAATGATTTGCACGAAACGTTTTGTAGAGTGCAGGAGACGATTAACCAGCTGGGAGCATGGTTGTTGATTTGCATTGAGATGCGATGTGTTACTGAGAGTGAAAATGAAACTGGTGGGATTCCAATATTCACTGCAATGAAACGTGTTCTGTTGGGATTTTGACGATATTTTAACTCGTGCTGAGTTGAGCTGTGGGTCTGTTTGAAATGGCATGTTATACATTCTTTGCGTTGCATTTCCACGCGAAGGTCGCAAACTACACTGTGTGAGACCCCCTCCACTCGATCTGTGGGGGGTGGCCTATCTTTACACTGAGTCTTTGTTCGAGCCTTTGCTTTAGGTGTGAAATTCGATTCATATGCAGATTCAAGAGGATGAGATAGAAATGTGATTGGTATTTGTCACGTGATCACACGCGAGTCTATGAGATGCAATGCTGTCTAGTGTATGTGTTGAAGCCATGACAGAGTAATGCTAAACTGTGGGTTTTGCCTGTCAGAGTTTTTTTTCCTTTTTCTTCCCACTGGATGTGGAGAGAACTTCCTGTTCCTTGTTCCTTGGTGTTTGTGGTGCACCCTCTGCACTGAATCTGTTTAAAGTGAAGTCCATTTAGGAAAAAGTGTTGAAGTTTTATTTTACAACCATCGGGATTTTGAATAAATTGTGAAATAACAATTGTGAATGTGGATATACTGTATGTGATTTAAATGTAGAAACGTGATTTGGAATGATTTTAATGATTTGATGATGTTTAGCACGTGGGGCAATTCACAGATAATAGATGATTCCCTCGAATGGACGTTGAAATATTGTTTTATTCGTCTGCGAATGTTGAGGTTACCTGAATTTGTGCTGGGAAGGCAATGGCAAAAAACCCAGTGTAACCATTTGATCGATTCAGTCAAGGTAAATTCATGATTTAATTGGATAGATGCTGAAGATTTAATTTTTCATTTATGGATTTTAAAAGGAAATATTTTGTTTTGACCAAAAAGTTGTTTAAGAGAGTTTGGATGTTTATTAGTCTGAAGTTTAAGATGCTTTTCCAAGACTGGGATAAAGATTGTGGAGGGTGAAGCTGCATGTGTAGACAGAGTGTTTGAGCTGCAATTTAAATGATATTTGACAAGTGATTTGACAATTTTTGTACAACTGTTTAAAATGATTTATTTGTTTTGATAAAGGAAAATGGATTCGTAATTGAGAAGGTCGGAGGAAGTGATAGATGGTTTGTGTATGTGAATTGGAAAAATGGCAGCATGTTTGCTGTTTTGGTGAGAGAGAAGTGGACAGATGGAGAAATGTCAGAGATTTAAAATGTCGATGGAAATAGCAAATGAGATGGATGTTTTGAGTATACGTACAACTGGGATTTCTGTATATTTTTGCATGTTGTTTTGGGAAATAACAAGGAAAGGGATTA
>NC_140961.1:156139460-156146960 GCF_056783735.1 Eptatretus burgeri
CTCTCTCTCTCTCTCTCTCTCTCTCTCTCTCTCTCTCTCTCTCTCTCTCTCTCTCTCTCTCTCTCTCTCTCTCTCTCTCTCTCTCTCTCTCTCTCTCTCTCTCTCTCTCTCTCTCTCTCTCTCTCTCTCTCTCTCTCTCTCTCTCTCTCTCTCTCTCTCTCTCTCTCTCTCTCTCTCTCTCTCTCTCCCTCTGAACATCGTCTGACAGTGCTTATGTCTGGATACGGTTTGTCTCTGGACGTGTCCAGGTGGCGCTTATGTCCGGATGTGAGTTTGTCTCTCTGTCTCCTCTTCAACTCCAAAACCATGAAACCTATCTGCCTGAAACTTTACATGCATACTACGGGATCCCCAAAGAAGTGCATGACTGAAAATTAGGTGTTTCGAGTAATTTAAACACCCGTTTGAAGATAACTTACGGCCAAATTTAATTATATCCTTCATCAGGTGATCCTCCGCCATCTTGATCTCTGGGCTCTGAAGGCATATCCTGAGTTACCTAACTGTGGTCTGAAGCTGCCATGTTTTTTGGCCTGCTCAACAGTGTATGAATGTTGATGCTTTGCTTTGGAACAGGCCATAACGATTTCTTAACTGTAAAGTTTTTTTTCACTTCCTCACCCAAATTTTCGAATGTCTCCGACATATATATATATATATATATATATATATATATATATATATATATATATATATATATATATATATATATATATATATATATATATATATATATAAAAATATATTTTTTAACTTTTAACCTCAGCAGCGTTTGAACGATCGTGTTTTCCTTTGCCCTCGCGGCTGTTTCAAAAGTAATTGGTTCTCTTGTTATGAACGGTGTTTGCTTTACAAACTACATGGAGTCTTCTTTGTGAGTTTCAAAGCTGATAACACCCAATTTCGGACGGAACTTTGAACAGGCTCCGTTTGCCATCTAAACATGTTTTGTAAATTAGAGAGAAAAAAATGTTTGTTTTTTTAACCTGGCCCACGATGATTGACAGCTGTTTATATATAATAATGTTAATGCATATCTCCTTGAAACGTCTGTGATGATTCGTTTTTTTTAAATCATTCATTGAAATTCCCCCAAAACAAGGGTCAAAGCTACACAAGGTTTTTTGGTTGGATACAATATGTACTGTAGTTAATAACACTGAACAACAAAAATTTTTTACTGGAGATGTGTAAAGTGATTTAGACTAATTTGGGTACGCTGATTTCAAAAATCATAACCGTTTTGCTGTATCACGTCAGGATTTTCAGTAACAGAAATATTCCCATTGCCTAGAAGTCAGGATTTCAATGAAATTTACAAAAATTCATTTATTCATTTATTTCATCATGAATGCTTCAAAATTATAGAAATTACAGAAAAACTCCACTAGAATGTAATTAAAAATGCTTTAGGCATTTGGCTTTGCGTTTGTGCTGCTCTGTGTCAGTTTCACGATGCAGGAACCAGCAGAAATCGCCCATCATGTTCGGGTTGTGCCGCCCTTGGTAACGCGTCTCCATGAGTGAAATCTCTTGGTGGAATCGCTCGCCGTGCTCGTCCGAGACTACTCCCAAGTTGTCAGGGAAGAAGTTCAGGTGCTGGTGTAGGAAATGGATTTTCAGGGACATCCTGGAGCCAAGTTTCCTGAAGGACTCCAGCAGCTGCTGCACTATTTCTTCATAGTTGTCCGCGCGCTCGTTCCCCAAGAAGTTGTCCGTCACAGCTTTGAAGCTCCTCCATGCTGCCAGCTCTTTGGGGTTTAGAGTTGTCGGAAAAGTTTCGTCCTTCATAATCTGTCGGATTTGCGGTCCAACAAAGACACCAGCCTTGATCTTGGCCTCCGACAAGGTGTTGCCAAACTTTTCCTTGAGGTATAAAAACCCACGCCCATTCAGATCCATTGCCCGTACAAAACTTTTCATCAAGCCGAGCTTTATGTGGAGTGGTGGAAGGAAAACCTTGGCTGGGTCGACAAGGGTGACATGCTTCACGTTGTGTCGACCAGGTACATGCTCTTTTCGCTCTTCCCAATCTTTCTTCGTCCAGTGATTTTTGTCGTCTCTGCTATCCCAGAGACAAAGGAAGCACATGTATTTCGTGTAGCCTGACTGCAGCCCTAACAACAGCGCCACCACTTTCAAGTCTCCGCAGATGTGCCAGTTGAAGTCATTGTACTTGATGGAATCAAGCAGCTGCCGCATAGTCTCATAGGTCTCTGTCATGCCGAACGCGTGAGCCAGTGGGACTGATGGTTTCTCGTTGCCATTGTGGAGCAAAACAGCCTTCAAGCTGTTCTTCCCCGAGTCAATGAAGAGGCGCCAGTCTGCAGGATCGTGATCACACCCAAGTTCTTTCAACAGACCGTTGATGTCACTGCAGAATGTCATCGTGTCTTCCATCTCAAAGAACTCAGCCATGTCTCTGTGACGTGCTCTGAACAAGGATATCTTGATGTTAGGTTCAAGTAGATTCCACTGCTGCAGCCTTGATCCAAGCAGCTCTGCCTTCGCCTTTGACAGCGAGAGATCTCTTACAAGATCATTTAAGTCTCCCTGGTTCAGAAGGTGTGATTCTTGAGTGTCGGGTTCAAAAGGTTCATCATCACCAACCTCTTCACCACTGCTTACAGCTATGTTCTGATCAGCTGGAGGTGTTGGAACGGGGTTCTCGTCATCATGAGGCACAGGTTTACGAGCAGAGACGCAGTCAGCGTACTTGATGTGACCTTTATTCTTCTTGTTGAAGCCGGCGATGCTTGTGCAGCAGAAATAACAATCATCATGATGATTCTGCGGCTCACGCCATATCATGGGCACCGCAAATGGCATGCTCGCGCGCTTGTCCACCAACCACTGAGTCAAGGTTGTGTGACAGCTTGTGCAGCAGATGTGTGGTGCCCAGCTCTGTTCTTGGTCCCCCACCTTACAGCCGAAGTAGTGAAAGTAGGCGGCCTTCATTTTCACTGCTGTAGATATACTTCGCTGTTGATCTTTTTTGGTATACCGACCACAGACATAACAGAAGTTGTCAGGATGATTGGTACAGGAACGCCTACTCATCTTTATCTGAAAGAAAGAAATATAACACAAGTTAACAACAATTGTATGAAATAGACATGTTAAAGACATATGTAAATTTCATTGAAATCCTGACTTCTAGGCAATGGGAATATTTCTGTTCCTGAAAATCCTGATGTGATACAGCAAAACGGTTATGATTTTTGAAATCAGCGTACCCAAATTAGTCTTAATCACTTTACACATCTCCAGTAAAAAAAATAAATTTTGAAATTTGTTGTTCAGTGTAATCACACTGACTCCAATCAGCTGATGCCGATAATCGAAAAATTGAGGATGTCGGCCAGGCGTGTGTGTGTGTGTGTGTGTGTGTGTGTGTGCACGCGTGTGTGTGTGTGTGTGTGTGTGTGTGTGTGTTCATAAATAATAACATTTTCCCTCTGTTAACTTCCCTCCCCCCACCTCGCACCTTATTCTCTGTCCCATCCTCACTCCACCCCCACCAAATACAGTACAAAATTGACCATATCCTTGCTCTTTGGGTCCTCACCAAATACAGATGAGAGTTTTGGCAGAGACTGCTTGCTGCCTATGTTGATCTCTGTAAAGCGTTTCATTCAGTGTATCAGGATGCCCTCTGGATAATTATTTGTCTTCATGGGGTGCCACGAAAATTGATAAATCTGATTCCTGAACTATACTCTGCTACTGAGAGTGCTGTGAGATGTGGTGATACCATCACTGAACTATTTCCAGTTCTTCCTGTAGTTGGTCCTGGGTGTGCATTGGCCCCCACAATGTTTTAGCACTTGTATGGACTGGCTTCTGGGGAGGATATCGGAGAAATCAAGCTGCGGTGCATCGTTTGGAAATGTCAAGATCCCTTACCTTGATTTAGCAGATGATGCAGTCATCTTTGTGGGGACTCGAGATATCCTTTTGGGGGCCCTCGATGTGCTGAATGATGAGTCGGAGCAGATGAGATTATGGGTTTCCTGGTGTAAAACTAATATCCAGGCTTTCAATGACATCCTTATGTTCTCACCCATGTTTGTATGTCTGTTTGTGATCATCTGACCCACATCTCCCATCTGATATCCCCATCCACAGCCAAAGCAATGTGTGTTGAGTGTTGGAGAGAAGGGGAAGGTTTGAGATTATTTTATCAATGTCGAACTCACCCTTGCTTTTTATAGCACAGTTACAAGGCTGGTCAGTCAAATTACTGTAAGTGCACCCGGGGCAACAACCGAAGCCCTGATCCCATTCCCATATTCTGACCCACTGCAACGGAAGGTCATGCTCTCAACCGCCTGCTTTGCCCACCAACCAACATGGGGCCTGAGCAAAATCAACCCACATTCAAACGTATCATAGTAACTATGGTAAGCAGATACCTTGACTCGTGGTTCAGGAAACTGTCACGCACATGGCTGGAATTACATGGCTCCACACCCCCAGAGCTCTTCCACAACCGGCAATCTATATCTCCCCATGTCAACACCCATGTCAACCACCTGCACAAACTCCCCTCCTGACCACCACGCAAGATTTTAATTACTTCAAATCGTCTCACAAGGAGGACGTAATCCTGCAACCTTTATCAACCCAATGCCAACCATCGGTGCCAGGCACCATATTGGTTGACAAGTCAAACATGTGAAAAAGAGTTGAAAGTGCCTCTGTACCCCCCTCCCATCCACCGGACGCACCTCAAACTTGGTGGATTTGGCACAGAGGAAAAATAAGTGACACTATTTGACCAGTTTAACTGACCCAATATAACAAGCACAGTGTAACCAATTTGTTGGATCTATATTCCGCAGACTGAAGTAAAACGATCTGTTCTGAGGATTAATTGAATTGACTGACCTTTCCTGACTCATCCCTCTACTTCATAAATACAAGTCCTAAATGCATGAATGGACATTAATCAAAATTTCATCATCTCCTTTGTATCACTCATGTCATGCATGTTTATAGGTATCATATAGGTATGACCTGGGTATTTTTGATGACCGAATGTTTCTTTTTCCATAAGTGTTGACCATTAATTATTTTTAAAGTAGTCGGAGGAAACAACATATACCATTATATACCTTCCTGATCACCATCTGGAACTAAGTGGTAAACCACATCATGTAATCCTTGCACTGAAGTATTCAAACTCCAGTGTTGCCTCAAGTTGCATTGTTTTCCACATGAGGTGATCACCTGCAGGCATCTGCCTGCTGAAAATTCATTTTCCTTTCATTCATTCATACAATTAGCGACCTGTACCTGTAGGCTTCAACATGTGGTGCCCTCGGCCACACCTACCTGGTTGGCTCTCTCAGTACTGCGTTTGAATCCATCCATTTTAAACACTTAACATCCATTTTATATCTTTCTCCTGTGCCAACCAGCATGCAAGGTACCAAAATGTCCAATAAGTTCCAATCAATTTTTTACATCATCCAACCATAAACTGCTGATCCGGTGATTCCCACACCAAAGATGATGCACCACACCAAGGACAGGCAAGTAAGCCAGGTAAACACGCCACCGCTGGCACGCCGACCAGCCACAAACTCCTGCCATAATAAACTGCTGAAGTCAATCCAGCAACCAAACGCAACCAATGATGCAACCAAACCAGCTGACAACCACCTATTCACATCGATACCATAACAGTTTTTTTATGCTTAAATAATTGTCGTCAATCTGTCAATATCTTGATTCCAGTGTGCACTCATAATGAAGAAATACTGATTGAAAAATATCCTAAGCGTCAACATTTTACCTCTCTGACAGTTGATTTTCTTGTTTAATTTTCACACATCAAAAACACCTTTGTCTGCAATCAATTTCTCCAGCAGGTCGGACATGAGCTGCAAACCCCCTCTTTCCCTTATCTGCAAAACACACACATCCAGGTAAGACAAATTCCTTCACTTCACATCAGGCCATCCCCACTGCCTTCAATTCCTCAGTTACGTTTTATTCCAGTGAAATTCATTGCTGTTCCACTTTAACTCTACCTCTCCATTTAAGATGGTTTATTTTGTAATCCTCTCGCACACAGGGCATACACTTCTCAACTGATGTCAACCAAGGTCGACACACACATTATCTTTACTTGGTCATAGAAATTCTCTGTGACATTTGATTCACACTTTTATCATTAACCCTTTCCAATTTACCGAGCTTTCTTGCAGTTTTATCTTTCTCTTTTGAAAAGCTCCTTTCTAAGGTTTTGTATTCCTTCATGCCATCCTGTTGAATGTGCCTCCTTCAAGGAAGTTTAGTTTTTGTTTTTTTTCGGTTCACTCCGCCAATAACTTCATGTCCTTTGAAGTATCTGTTTCATAGGTCTTACACATATATTCAGCATTTGACCCACAAGCCAGATCATCGTTATTCTTTTGCTTTTGTCAGTGGTTTTCCATTTCCTTATTTTGCAGTCACTTCGAGTGCAAGTCAGACATCAGAAATCAAACTTTATTTTATGTTTCCTCTTGCTTAGTTTAAAGCAACTTTCTCATACCCCTTATGCCCCCAGCTCACGCAACCTTGTTGCACTACACCAACTTGGTCACTTGCCCTATGGTGAAATCTACCCGTCTGTCAAACCATGACTCGGTGACATATTTCTTCAGCAGTGCCCCTTGCTGTTTCCCGACTTGGCAGTTTTACAACTTTCTGTGTAAAGCCTCATGCCACTGCCTGTCACAAAGCACTTCCATTACAACCTGACAAGATGTTCGATCAACTTAAGGAACTATAAGTCACTTGACTCTTATGAAGTATTTTTTCCCCACATTGGGCGACCCTGACACTAATCCCGGATCCTCTTTATTTTACACAATAAACAATATTGTATTCTTACCTTTAAATTTTGGTTTGGGCATGTGCAATGTCCACAGAGAGAAGTGGGGGGGGGGGGGGCAAGTTGCCTGATGAGAATAAAACACCTCAAACCAGAAATTTCAAATGGTCGCTTACCTTTTTCTAATCCTCCTTGGTGCAGGTGCTTGCTGTGAGCCCAGAAGAGTTCACCCTCCCCTTCTCCAGAGTCGGCATTCCCTGCTCGCTGTGCCAAAATCTGTCAATGAAGTTTTTAATATCTATAAATCACAACAGACTTTATCGTCAAACAATAATGATTGTTTATTGAACTAAAAGAAACACACGTGTGGTGCGAAAGCCTGTTTTGAATCCAGTCAATCCCTTGCGATTTGTGAAATTACATTGAGTATGTATGAATGTATATATATATATATATATATATATATATATATATATATACATATACATATACATATATATATATGTATTTGTATGTATATGTATATGTATATATATATATATATATATGTATATATATGTATATGTATATGTATATATGTATATATATATATATATATATATAGATATATATATATACATATATATATATACATATATATGTGTGTGTGTGTGTGTGTGTGTGTGTGTGTGTGT
>NC_140961.1:156151960-156259460 GCF_056783735.1 Eptatretus burgeri
AAGGTTGGAATTAATCGTTGTGCTTGGTAGACATTTGTGAATACATTTTCAGAGAGAGGGAGGTGAGAGGAGGGGGAGAGAGGAAGCGAGAGAGGGGGTGAGGGGGGGGCAAGAGAGTGGAGTGAGAGAGGAGGGGGACAGAGGAGGGGGAGATGAGGGGGGAGAGAGGGGGAGAGAGGGGCGAGAGAGAGAGGAGGGGGGACAGAGGAGGGGGAGAGAGAAGGGCGAGAGAGGGGGTGAGAGGGGTGCAAGAGAAGGGAGAGAGGAGGGGGACAGAGAAGGGCGAGAGAGGGGGTGAGGGGGGGCAAGAGAGTGGAGTGAGAGAGGAGGGGGACAGAGGAGGGGGGAGATGAGGGGGAGAGAGGGGCGAGAGAGAGAGGAGGGGGGACAGAGGAGGGGGAGAGAGAAGGGCGAGAGAGGGGGGTGAGAGGGGTGCAAGAGAAGGGAGAGAGGAGGGGGACAGAGAAGGGCGAGAGAGGGGGTGAGAGGGGGCAAGAGAGGGGAGGGAGAGAGGAGGGGGACAGAGGAGGGGGAGAGAGAGGAGGGGGAGAGAGGAGGGGGAGAGAGGGGCGAGAGAGAGAGGATGGGGGACAGAGGAGGGGGAGTGAGAAGGGCAAGAGAGGGGGTTAGAGGGGTGCAAGAGAAGGGAGAGAGGAGGGGGACAGAGAAGGGCGAGAGAGGGGGTGAGAGGGGCAAGAGAGGGGAGGGAGAGAGAAGGGGGACAGAGGAGGGGGAGAGTTGCGGGGGGACAGAAGGGGGGAGAGAGGGGGAAGAAAGGGGGAATTCTTCTTCTTTGTTTGATATGACGTCAGAATTGATGCCGGGGACCTGATACTGCAGGCACGAAGCTGCACATACTGGCACGCACCTCGGGGTCCGCCCCTACGGGCCCATACTAGTATATATACATGCCAAAAGATGTATATACATATATGTGTGTATATATATATATATATATATATATATATATATATATATATATATATATATATATATATATATATATATATATAATACCAAGCTTGCACACTAAAAACTTGGCTCACCGTCACACGATCCCTATGAAATTGCTGTGGCACTTAGCGGACATGCCAACAATGTTTGCGAAGTCTTGGCGTTCCATAGTACCACTTGCGTTTTGGGCAATCCATATTTTTGTCATTCCCCGTGTACGGTCTGTCGTCTGCTACCAGCTGTGTTGTACTGCTATCCGGTGCACGGGTATCGCTAGTGTGTGTATATATATATATATATATATATATATATATATATATATATATATATATATATATATATATATATATATATATATTATTGACATTTCATGACTATGATGTCGATTTTGAGTTGAGAGGCTGGGGTGAGGGTGGGGGGAGTTGAGGACTTGAAGAAAATATGTGGAGTGGAGGACAGCGTTGGGGTGTGGTGATTGAGAAAGAATAGAGAGCTACGAGAGGGGGGGTTGAGAACTTGGGCTGGGAGAGTGGGGGGTGGGGGGTGACTTAAAGTCACTTTTTGCATGACTCGTAATTTCCATAGGTCCCTGCCATTATGTTGTCAAAGGACATTCCTGTCCTAACTCCCTAAATGTTCCACACTCGATTGGGAACTATTTCTTTAGAACAGCCTGGTTAAACAGAGTTATCTGCGAGTTGGCTATGTATATAATCTCCGCCTGTCGGTTGGTCGGTCTGTCCGTTCAGGGAGGGGCTTCCCCTATTCATGGAGAGACTTCAAAATCAAATCGCCACCATTTTGTTCATTCTGCATCAGCATATTTTGTAAGTCTCGCATTTTGTTACACTCTCCCGGCTTTATCGTAACTCTAATTCGATATCTCATTTTATTTTTCATGGTCATTAACATGGTTTCAGAATCGATTGCAAAAAACTGGAAGAAAATTGGACGAAGAATTTGCGTTTTAAGACAAAAATTCATTTTGAGTGAAATTATGGCCTTTAATAGGAAGTTCATTCAGACTCCCTTACCACTTTATCCTTACTATAATTTGATATCTGATTTCACTTTTTTGTCGTCGTTAAGATGGTTTAAGAGCCATTTCCAGAAAATGGTGAGAAAAGTGGAAGAATATTGGCATTTTTAGGCAAAAATGTGTTCTCATTGTTTTTTAGAATGTTTGTTTCTGGTCGGACGTGATGCAGGAAGGGAGTGGGGGAGTAGTGAATGGGGAAGAGGATGGAAGGTGAGGAGGGAGGGCGAGTAGAAGTACTGTCACATTTTTCATTTCATTTTTATTTTTTATCATTAATTCGTACATATCTTGGTGATATATATATATATATATATATATATATATATATATATATATATATATATATATATATATATATATATATATATATATATATATATATATATATATACTTATATTCAAAAATCCTACAATTTCGTCGATATGAACATACATGTACAAAAGTACACTTCCCATAATTACATTCAAAATTGGGCATACGACCAAACAATGGGTAATGTGGCCTAATAGCAGCCCACTCGAGTGTTGTGAATCAAGGAGATAACACGCTTGTGGGTTTTTCCGTGCTCATTCATACAAACCAAGTTCTGACTCGATGTTCTGGAAATTGCCCCGGCAGCTGGATTGCTTCAAGTAAGGAAGTTAAAGAAGATATTTAATGAAGATGGTCACAGCTCGTGCCTGACTGTCCAAAATGTATTTCCTCAGACCTGGTCACCCTGATATAATAGTATTCAACAGCCATTGGATGCTCATGTTCACTTTATACGTTGTAGCCAATAAATGCATTCAGCATACAGGGACTCCATCAAAGCAAGAAATTTTCGTCTTATCGATATAATTAAAATGTGAGTATGTTACCCCAAGAGGACTTTTTAAAATGAAATTTATTTTTGGAGAGAACTATTTTACGAATAATTATATTCAAGTGGATTAACCAAAGTGATCAATCAGAATGTTGTTTTTATTTTATTATATCTAATTGATGGTGATGAAACTCCCATTAAAATAATGACATATTTAAATATTAAAACTGAAAATTGATTTGGTTGTATTTACATTTGTGTAGTTTTTTGTACCCAAAGACGATTGTGCAAACACATCAGAGAACAGTATATAAATGTGATTGTTTATTGTCGAAGAGAAAAGGTGTTCAGTTCCAACACATTGATGGTGAAACACGTGAATGTATTGAAGCGATGGTGCAGTGTTGCGAGGAAACGAGTTTGTTTTAAATATCGGCATAAACTTCTATTCTCTTTTATCATTTTGTTATACATCCAAGCAGCAGGAGCTGAGGATTGGAAATGTGAGGCAATGGTAATACCGAATTTGCAGAGTGTTGTGAAGCAAGGAGACATCATGCTTGCTGGGTTTTTCCGTGTTCATTCATCCAAACCAAGTCCTGTCTCTACGTTGAGGGATTCGCCCCAACAGCCAGATTGTTTCAAGTAAGGGCCCTGTCACACCTTGACGTTTTTGCTAGCGTATGGCAACATATCAAAATGTATGTATAACGCTGGCGTACGCTGAACTATTGATGTTTTTTTCAGTTTTGGGCCTATTCATAACGAGTTGGACGTATGCATAATGTATAAGTAACGTACACAGAACGTTTCGATAACTTATAGATAACTTACACCAACGAATGCTTAGCGTGTTGTTGGCGTTCACAATCTATGCCCAACGATAGTCTAAAGTATGAATAGTGTGCAGCAGCGTATCGACGACGACGATCACGTGGCGTAGACTATTAATAGGCTGCCGCTCAACGATTTAAATCGCTGCCACCCGGCTATTTAAATGGACCCTGCCGCTCGACGATATTAATCATAACAAAGCTAGACATCGAAGTGTCAACATCATCGTCATGCCGAAGAAAACTTCGAAGAATGCTGCCAAGAAGTCTCCTGGCCGTGGCCGTGGACGTGGACACAAGGAGGATCCATCATCACCCACATCCTCCCCATCACGCTCACCTACTACTACTGACATGGAGCTACTATTACTACTACTACTACTACTGACACGCTCAACTACGACTACTACTACTGATACTACTGACATGGACATCTACTCAAAATGGAGTCTGAAACACTGACGGGTTCCTCCTGTGAATCCCATTTTTATATACCAATTCCCCTAAACGCTGCTAATACACCAGTATACAGTAGATGTAAGTTAGAAACACGTTAAGTTAGTTCTGTGGTCGTCTGGAAGATGTCAATCAAATACGTTTACATAAGTCAATATGCATTGGAGTTATGTTACACATAGGTTCAAAGCACGTTACTCATAGGATAGAAATAAGTTTCGGGTACGCTAAACATTACCTCGACGTGTTTCGACTTATGAGTAACTTACAAGTAACGTATGTCGACGTGTGTCAACGATCGCATAATGTGCCTACAACTTATGGCCAGCATATGCTGAACTTGTGAGTCATACGCTGGCATACGTCGAAAAATTTTGATCATGCTTAAAATTTGTCGACGAGCTCGGCATACTACGACTTATGCCAGCGTGCTTCAGCGTGCTCTTAATGTATACCAAACTTACCCATAACGTATTCGACGTTTGCCAGCGTTTTAGACAAATTTTTCATACGTTGGCATACGCTGGCTAAAACCTCAAGGTGTGACAGGGCCTTTAGGAAGATCAATAATATATTTTAGAATGAACTTCACAGCTCCATCATGTTCCTCAAGAATATCTTTAACTTTCAAAAAATTGCAGTATTACCGTTATTATTAAACGAGGTGTCAAACTCCTTTTATATCATTCCAATAATGAAATAAATGTCAGAAAAAAATTAACAAAATATGGAAATGCCTTGATGTCATGTACTTTTTTTATGAAAAGGCTTCCGTTTCAACTTTTTGGGAAAATTTCTTAGTTCTTTAATTTGTGTTCATTGCTTTCATGTCGTTAAATGTCTTATCTTTTATATGAGATATATGAGAGAACGATCATCTTGCTGTGGACTCTGAAAAATCGAAAGAGTGGCAATAATTTTTTTTTCCTAATTTTGTTTTTCTAATTTATCAGCTTTAACTGAACTGTTTTTCAAAGTATTGTAATGCAAGATTTACATTTGAACTGAACTGTCACAGTTATCATTTTTTTATTATTTGTGAAGCCTCAGATTTTATAATCAAACATGATACAGTGCAGGCCAAGGTTGTTGCTTACAAAAAGGATATTTTGACCAAATTTATTTATTTCAAACAGTTTCAACACCAGGATCTTCCGCTGGCTTATGGCAATGATATTTGCAATTGAGGAAGTTAACAATAACCATTTATTGCTTCCAAATGTAACTCTTGGTTACATGATTTATGAGGCCTGTTTTAATACTCACAAAGCAGTCAAAGCCACAGTAAGTTTCATTGGTTCAGAAATAGCACAAATGCAAGAAAATATCTGCAAACCAAGAGCGATAATTGGAAGTGCAAGCTCCTCATTTTCTAGCATCGTTGCCCGTATTCTTGGTCCGTTCTACATCCCACAGGTGAAATCAGGTCCTTTACTCAGTCACACTGACCTGGATTTGGCAAAAATTATTTATTAGTGACTGTTAAGTGGTGTATTGGTTCAATATGATATCAATGCTTCTATTGCTTTGATTTAATGTGGAACGAATTGTTTATTATAAAAACTGTGATATTGTTTTGGTGAGATGTCATTCCACAAGTCGAGTACACTAAAACTGTGACAGGTTAAAATATTGTACCTTCAGAGTACCCACATTATGAGTGATGCTGTTGCATCCTCATGGTATTTTGGGTCCTCATGGTCTTTTGTGTCCTCGGTCATTCGGATCTATTGGGTCTTTTGGGTCCTCGAAGTATTTTGTATCTTCTGGGTCTTTTGGGTCCTTGGTTCCTTTGGGTATGTTAGGTCTGTGGGGTCCTCAGGGCTTTTTCGGTACTTGGGGTCTTGTGGGTGTTTTGGTTTCTAGGGTTTTTGGGGTCTTTTGGATATTTGAGGTGTTTTTTGTCTTTTAAGTGTTCAGGGTCTTTGGGGCATTTTCAGAACTTTGGGGTCTTTTGGGTATTTAAGGATCTTCAGGGTATTTTGCATCTTCGGGGTGTTTTGGGTCTTCAGGGTCTTTGGGATCTTTTTGGTGTTTTGGGTCTTTAGGGTGTTTTGGGTCTTTGGGACATTTTGAGTCGTCAAGGTCTTGGGTCATTGAGGTCTTCTAGGTATTTGGGGTTTTCCATTCTTTGGGGTCTTTTTGGTCTTTCGAGTATTTTGCGTCATCAGTGTATTTTTGGTCTTTTAGATCCTTGGGGTCTTTACGGTCGTTCGGGTATTTTTGGTCTTCAGGGTCTTTTGGTTTTCTTAGGTTTTTGGGGTATATTGGGTATTGAAGGGTCTTCGGCGTGTTTTTCGGTCTTCAGGGTATTTTAGGTATTTTGGGCCATTTGGGATCTTTTCGGTTTTTGGGGAATTTTGGGTCTTCAGGGTCTTTTGGGTCATTGGGGTCTTTCAGGTCTTTTAGGTTCTTTAGGTGAAGTATTTCAGGTTACAATTGTGGGTGACAACAGGTCAGCTGTCCAGTGAAGGAGTGAAGAGCGGATATAAATACATACCGATATATATACATACATACATCCATACATAGACTTGCTCCATTGTAGAACAGATAGATATAGTAAACCTGCCCACAATGGTCCCTTCTGTGGTAGGTAAGTGATAGAACTGGACCAATCATGTTCAGTGTTGTACCTCAGGCTGCAGAGCTAATACTCGGCAGCCTCAGCTTCACTTTTTAAACCCCCTAATTTTTTTTCTCATTCGCCCATGATAGCGAGCTAAAAAGTATAGCGATCCAAAGTCATGTATACCAAGTGCAATATGGATGCTTTTTGTGTACCGTTGATGCCTCATCTCGGAGGAGATAACAAACACTTAGCTCAATTATTGTATAAGTTTAGATTTTATGCTGTGTGGAGCAAATGAACAAGTTTGGAAAACTTCCAGTCACCACTTGTCAGGACTCACTCACATGAATGATCAATTTTGAGGAGAATGTAGTCAATGAAACACCTTGTAATTAAGAGTACTTTGACTTGCGAGATGCTTTCACAAATGTTATTTGTACGCATACATGTAATTTGTGAAGTAGAATGACAGGAGACCAGATAAGAATATCGAGTCATCCTTTGTTTTGTTATCTGCAGTGACGTGTCGGTGTCCTTTGTTTATTGCTTATGATTTGTTCCAAATAAATGCATGGTTAGATGACACCTGCCTGCTGGATGGACATCGATTGATTAAAAAAGCTTTTTCAGCAATTTAACGTGTTCAAAATGAATAATAGATTAAAAGAAGGTGTGACGTCTCTTATTCCGATGTCTGGTTTTTGGTCCAAATTGAAGAATAATCAGTTTTTATTATTCCATTATAAAATAGATATTGAATAAAACATCGACATTGGATAAAAGTTTGCTGTATGGTTTGAAAAGCATTTTTTTTGCATAATCAGTGCAATACTAGATTGTTGCAATGATTGGGATGTCAAAGCAATCCCACTGTGTTGGAGCAATTCGCTTCACACACGGTCAAATTATATGAAACTACATTTGAGGTGACACGTAGATTAATCCCCGGATGGAATCTAACCTGCCCGAATCACAAAATGAGTTTGTTCGACCAATTCATAACTCGTCCAGGGATTTTCAAAACAGCAAAATGGTTAAAGCCCATGAGAAGGTAGAAATCAGGCGATGCTTGTTGTTAAGAAATAAAGGTTTATCAAAAACACACAGACAAAATGTCTTTTGGAAACGAGGGTGGAATGACACACCTTCAAACGTTTTTCGATCATGCACCCGCAACTCTTATTAAAGTGGCACGTCACCACAGCCATTGTGACGTCATGTCGACTGGGTGTTTCAACAAGTGCCATCCCACCAATGAAATGACACCTTGCAGCCCTCCAATGGCGATGCATACTTGGGGGTCACTGTGATTTCTGGTGCCACTCCAGACTACTTGTACACAGAGCATGGGCCGTGAGGGGTTTTATCACTCCACATAAGAAACGATGACACATCCAAATCAACCCCTCCACTTGCCTTGCTTGGTGCCTCTGCCTGCTTTTATGCACACACACACACACACACACACACACACACACACACACACACACACACACACACACACACACACACACACACACACACACACACACACACACACACACACACACACACACACACACACACACAGCAGATTGCAGCAATGCATTCTCACTTTAAGATTTTTGAATTAAAATTGATTCATTTTTTCCATGCGTAAATGAAGCGAAAGGCAGAGTTAAGCAATTGGTTCATGTCCTCTGATCAGTTTGTAAGTGAGGAACAACTTATTTAAGTTGAATGTTATGTTTTGAACATGAATCAGAACACAAATAGAAAGACGAGCTTGCCGTTTTACCTTCATTTGGCTTTGATTTCATCCCGATTACACATGCACAGAGACGAGGGAGATAAATTATTTTTTACTCTTGCTGGCTGCCTGGCAGTGAAACAGAATTTAAAACAATTCAAAACGGGAAACTGACGTTTTAAGGTCATTGTAAAGGATACAAACAATAGGAATGAATAACTAATGTAACGTGTTATATGAGGTGACATAATATACACTGGGTAAAACGGTTGTAAAACCCAGAATTCATTGATCTATACACCTTTTAAACCTCTTTAAAGCTTAATTTAAATTTAATCATATTTTGAACACTGTTGATCACAAATCTTCTTCATTATGCTTTGAAGAACCATGTTGTATATCGATATGTAGCATGAGAGGTCATGGCATGTATGAGGGTACAGTATCGGGGTGAAGAAAAGGCTGCCGATATGGCTATGTATAATGCCAATTGACGTTGCATTTTATGGTGATCAATAAAGTCTCCATCTCCTCATACGCGATTCAACATCATCTTGTCACAGTGAATCTGGTGGTGCATGAGATTACTTCAGTTTCGCTAAACTTCCAGAGTTTTTTTTAACGATCTTTAAAATAATAATTTTATTAAAATCGAAGTATACACTTTAACACTCACGTGAGGGGAATCGTTTTCTATAAACTCTCTAGTTTATATTTTTATTTTAAATTTTGTTTTGCATTTAGAAAGTTACAAATCACACATTACTTGTTATTATATTGCTTCTATTAAATCTCAAAACAAAGAATGTCATTTGTTGAAAAACGGAAATGTTGTTATACTTTATTTATTTATTCCAGATAAGCTATGCATCAACGTGCAAATGTCTGAGTGACAAGAAGGAATATCCATCTTTTCTTCGCACAGTACCGAGTGATGCTTTCCAAGCCACCGCAATGGCTCGCATCGTGTCTCATTTCCATTGGGTTTTTCTGGGAGCATTGCAAGATGATGATGATTATGGAAAACAAGGAATTGCTCAATTTGCAGAAGAAGTGGAAAATAAAGGGCATTGTCTCGACTTTATCGAAACGATCCCAAAGGTTGAGGAAGTGGACAAAATTAATCTTCTTGGTGAGGAGATTATTTTCTATTCATAAAGATGATCACAATATTTCCATTCATATTTATACATGGACGACATGCATACTATATACATCTCAGCAACTTTGTCTGACTTTGTTTAAATGCGGGACATTTGAAACTATGTATGAATGCTATTGAGGCCTTTTGGGCATCCACTGTTCTTGCGTTTCCAGAGAATCACTTTTGCTTGCTGGGGCATCTTTAACCTGCCAGATTGGTGGGTTTCTCAATACAAATTAACCTCACGATAACATCAGAAATACGAGAAATATTTTTGTATGAGAGGCTTCGAGTTCCTCTCAATTCCTGTTTCTACAATCGAGCTGTCACACACACACACACACACACACACACACACACACACACACACACACACACACACACACACACACACACACACACACACACACACACACAAACACACACACAAAACTTCTCCTTCAAACAATAGATGTAAAAATCTGGCATAATATATATTATGGCCTCGGGATCAAACAAACAAGATATTTATAACAGCCATCATACCTCCCACGTCCCTGGCCGAAGATGATTCCGAGGAAACATCATCATTCCCAAAGTTGATTTTATACTTCCCCTGTGTATTCACAACCAAAATGCACCCAAACCATATACAGTTTCTCCATCAAACTCTTTTGTTGTGTAGCCATGCCCCCACTTTCCATCAAGTACATTTCCAAATATATTTGGATTCTTTTCGAAACTTTGTGAACCATTTTAGGAAACAAACCTCATCGTGCACGCACAATAGAAGTTCACATGCCTCGAAGATCACGATTTCTAGGGGTATTTTCGCATGCCCGCCAATTATTCAGGGTCAGATTAAGTCATTTTGAAAGTCTCTTATTCCTTCTCTTCAATAACAAATGTCAACATATCATTTTGCTTTTGTTCGTCTTGATTTTCATCTTCCAAGAACAATCCACACTTCATGAACTTTTTGGTAGGGCCTCAGTGCAAGTCATCATCGTCGACTCTCATTACACAAGTCAGAAAAAAACGTGACAAAACGTTGCTGAAAATTTTGTGTCAATCAGATAAGCAATTGCAGAGAAAACAGAGAAAATTAGCAAAGACGTACATATGCACGTATGGACAGATGGACAACCTGACAACATCATGCCTCTGACTTCTTTAGTGGGGTCATAAAAAGGACAAAACATATAGGGAAGACATCCCCTAAAAAAACAGCCAAGCAAGGTCTGAAGGAATGACAAGGTAGGAATGACACCACAATACACCAACACAATCCTTTTAAGGATTGCCATCACGACATCTTTTGAAGTTTTTTGTTATAGTTGGACATAGTAGCAATTGTTTGAAGATTACTATGTTAGAGGTTGGTTTATTCTAGATTTGTAGTGTGGGTTGGTGTAATTGTGTGTTTTATTTGTTTTCGGATTGAGACAGAAAAATGCCAACATGTTGCAATGACAGCAATCCGTAAAAGGATTGTGTTGTTGTATTGTGGTGTCATTCTGACTATGTCATTCCTTGTCAATCCTTCCTTGTCATTCCATCCTACCTTGTTTGAATGTTTTTGGGGGATTCCATCCCTCCATGCTTTTTCATTTTTTAAACATTTTTGCTGACTTGTTTAACTCTATTTTTACCAATTTGTAAGCGAATGACGTCATCATCCAGTAAATTATTTTGAGGGCTGTCTACATGGGGAACTCTCTGACCTCCACCCTCCTCAATGATATATCTCATACAAGTCCCTTTCCAAGCTCCCTTCTGTTTTGACACAAACATTCTGATACCCTATTGTCCTTCACTTTTGGAGTCGTCTATGTATTTTCTACACCAACATGGCAGAATTCTATCCCCATCCTCCAATATCCTCCGAATCTTCTCCCCCCCTCTCTACCAAAGCCATGCTCACCTCCTTTCTTCCTCCTTCCATCCTAAATTATTTTCTTTTCCTCAATTTACTCCCGACATATACTGTACATACACAATAAATAGATATGTCCATTCTTATCCTCTTCTCTGCTGTTCCTTTACTCAAAGTTGGAATTTCCAATTGCCCCCTTCTTTACTCCGTTTAAGTGTAATAAATAGATGCCTTATAAAGGGTCACATGATCAAATTTATTTACATAAGGTGGTGGTATTGTCCGATTTGATTGAACAACAGTACGCATTCGGTCTATGGGAAGGTGAATTTGGAATGCTCTTTTCAATCACAGGTATGACCCCAATGAACCTCACTGAAAACATCAGCAGACCATTCTAGGCCCGTTTACTTCGTGAGTTACGCATTTGGTCGTAACTTACAATCCACGTGGCCTTAAAATCCCCAATAGAAACTTTATGGCAGATTGTGAGTTTTGCAGGAAATAGAGAGTTTTGCGGGAGAGTTTCCGATACTGCGCATGCGCAAATGGCGCTCAACAGATTACGGGATATAGAGCACTGAAGGGTGATGTCATGTTGGCATGACAGCACTGGACCAGTTCTTCACAAACAAACCAGAAAGCACGTTCGCTTCGGTTAAACGCACATTTAGTGTTGAAGCATCGCTAAATATGGCTGGTGTGTCGATTTTCTCACTCGCAACTTACTCTTGTGAAGAATCAAAATCTCTGAAAAGAAGAGAGAATCATTATTCCCGCGCTTTCGAAGAAATGCGGGAATATTGTGATTGTCTCCGCCGTCCGTCCGTCTGTCTTACCCTGTAACTCCTCCTACACCGTTTTAAATAGGAACTTGAAACTTTGGGACATAGTAGATATATGTATGGGAAGTGCATAACACTTTCAGATTTTTGATATGACCCCTAGGGGCCGGGCCAGAGTGGTTGGGGTCATGGGGGTCGACTAAAAAAATTGTCTTATAGCTTTTTAAATCAAACATATTCATGAGTTATACATTTAACAACATATTTTTTTTTAAACACATGATGATCAGAGGGTGCTTGGGGGGTAGGGGGTGCTTTGTGGATAAGGGGTCAAAATAGCTCCTCCTACACCGTTTGAGATATGAACTTGAAACTTTGGGACATAGTAGATATATGTATGGGGAAGTGCACAACACTGTCGGATTTTGATATGACCCCAAGGGGCCGGGCCAGAGGGAGTGCGGTCATGGGGGCGGATTTTTTTTAAGTGTATTTACCATTGTATATGGTAAATTATTTTATAAAGAACTTACTTATGTGGCCCCCATGAGTGACAAACAGTCACAGGTTTTACTGTATTTATCGAATTCATAATGAATAACTTTAATTAAAATTATACACAATTCTTTCCTATGATTAAATTGATGCACAGTTCTTTATTGCTGGACAGTGTTAAATTAATGTTTCATGAAATGTTGACATGCTTGCAATGACTTCTGATTTAGTAAATATTGTAAGTCGTTGGTCATAAAGCACATCAAATAGAAAAGAAGTCAATCCATTTTGCAAGATAAAATTTCACCGAATGTTAATGGGACAAAGCAGTGCGTGCAGGAATATGCGATGGTGTGCCATCGACAACGTAGTTCTAGTTTAAATTGAATCATGTGGGAAACCTATCACATTTAACAGGAGAATATAGGGGAGTTTTTTCAAGCTAACATGAAAGATAAATGTTACAGATTGTGGTTAAGTGTTTGCTCTGATCTCGCACTGTGTATATATAAAAAATTTTTGGCTCTTTTGGGTCTTCGAGGTCTTTAAGTGTCTTTGGGGCCTCTTGGGTCTTCAGGGTCTTTTTGATCTTTTGGATATTCGGGGTTTTTAAGTCTTTTGGGTCTTCGGGGTGTCGGAGAATTCTAAATTCCTTCTGTACATTTGAGTCATGCATCAAAGCAAAACATATGCAAACTAGAGGGGGAGCACTCAGTGGAGTGCAAAACCTCCGCCACCAATACTGCAAGGTCACTCAAATGAACCTGATATCCTATTCATTCAATTTGACGTCAACAGTGCTAACAGCGTTATAGTTTGTAACTTTCCCTTTTACATATTCAATTCATTCGTCATAACTACATTCCTTGAGACAGAAATTTATTTTACGTGGGTATATCCACCTGAAGTTCCAAAATCAGCCGCAATTATAATTTTGGCATGTTTTTTTGTTGGAAATCACTTATAACATGTAGAAATGCAAAAAAAGAAAATCGAAATTTTGTTGAAAAAAAAGTTGCAAATTTTTTTTTTCTCCAACAATTTTTTTTTTTTGGGGGGGGTTTGGAAATCACTTAAAACATGTAGAAATGCAAAAAAAAAAAATTCAAATATTTTTTCAAAATGGCCGCCATGGCGGCCATATTGGATTTTGGACAAAGTCCAAAATCTAATGGCATGATCCTTGGACCATACCTAATCCCCCCGCCAAGTTTCGTCGAAATCCGTCGAGGAGTTTTTCCGTAATACTGTTCACAAACAAACAAACAAACAAACAGAAAGGGGTGAAAACAGTAACCTCTGATCTTCGATGGCAGAGGTTAACAATCAAATATATCGATACGGAGAATTCAGAGGTGCTTCAATAAGACACATCGTTTTCCTCTGATCTGCAGAACATGGAAACTTTGAATTCTTATGTAGTATCCAGTGAGACTGGAATCCTCCAGAAATACTGACACCACAGCTGATGTTTTTGGGGTTCAGGGGAAATAATTACTCACAGCTTTGTGGCAGCAACCATCTGGAGATCAGCTTTATTTTGAAGGGCGAATGAATACTTATGAACTGAAGGTTGATTGTAGTTCTGGTCATTATTTTCACACACATTCCATTTAAGATGGACTCCTGTTTCCAGCCAGACTTTCAGGCACCAGAATATAATTATTTATACATAAGAATACATTAATAAGTAAAATTAAAATACTCAGTGATTCTATTATATTGAAGGAAGATTAAAGATTATTTGGAAGGCCAATGTGTTTTGGGGAATAAGGGACATTTTTTTACTGGACAGATTGATTGTCTTGCATTCCAGAAAATAAATATAAGGTAATTTAAAATGCAAATATATTATTAAAATAGATACATGTTAAAGCACATATTTGTAATGATCATGTTGTATTTCAGTACATTTCCCATGAAAGAGTTAAAACAATACATTGTGCTACATACCAAAAACATTGACTTTTTAAAGTTAATTATCAATCAAGTTTAATTGGAAATATTCTTTTATTTTTTTATCACCCTGAAACCCATGATGCGAATTTTGGAGAAATTTGCATCGACAGGGGTCTTAATGAGTTTTTTAAGTGTCTGGGTTATTTTGGGTCCTCAGTCTTCAGAGTCATTAAGGGTATTTTGGGTCTTTTGGTTCTTCAGAGTTTTTAAGGGTCTTTGGGTTCTTTTCATTCTTCGGGGTCTTTTGGGTCCTCTGGGTCTTCAGAGTCTTTCAGGGTATTTTGGGTCCTTGGGGTATTTTTGGTATTTTGAGTCCTCTGGGTCTTCAGAATCTTTATTGGTCTTTTGGGTCCTTATAGACTTTAGAGTCTTGAAGGGTCTTCGGGGTCTTTTTGGTCCTCTGGATCTTCAGAGCCTTTTCGTCTATTTAAGGGGCTTTTGGATATTTTGGGTCTTTCTGGTCTTTTTTGTCTTCATGATCTTTTATGGGCTTATCCCGGTGTGTGCCTCGGTGTAGAATTGGTACCCCGCATGCCTGCATGTTGTAAGAGGTGACAAAATGGTTGGCGTCAGGAAGGGCATCCGGAATATATAAAAACATTGTCTCAAAAAGGGAACAATGATAGAAGATGGTCATGAGACCTGAAAGGGCTAACGCCTGCTGGCAGGGAAAAATGGCCTTAAAGTGTGTGTGCGTGCGTGTGTGTGTGTGTGTGTGTGTGTGTGTGTGTGTGTGTTTGTGTGTGTGTGTGTGTGTGTGTGTGTGTGTGTGTGTGTGTGTTTGGTCTTTAAGGGTCTTTGGGTTATTTTGGGTCTTTGGAGTGTTTTGACTCTTCAAGGTCTTTTGTGGCCTCCGAGTCTATTTGAGGTGTTTCAGGTATTTGGATTCCTCAGGGTCGTTGGGTCCTCTGCATCTTTTGGGTCATCGTGGTGGGGGGGGGGTTCTCTTGTGTCTGCTGGCTACATTGGGTGAAGCATATCAGGTTACAATTGTGGAAGATGTCAGGTCAGCTGTCCAACCAATGGGTGAAGAGCATCATACATACATACATGCATACATACCCGCATAAATTCATACATAATCACACACACTTGCTCCATTATACTGTATGGAGATTATTGTTATTCTTCGACCCTTTTTGGTCTTTTTTTGCTCTATTATTTTAAAACCTTTTTCTTATCAGCAACCGCTTGTCCGATTGACACAAAATTTTCAGAGTTGGAGCAACCCTCCCATAGGAAATATTTTAGTGATAATTTTGACGTCTCAGGTCACGTGGTATGGCAGCCATCTTGGATTAAACTCAAAAAAAAATAACATATCTTTGAAACTGCTGATCGTAAAGATTTGAAACTTGGCACGTCTCATTCTACTCCCAATTAGGAATAAACGTTTGTAAGGATGGCATTATCGGTAAAGTGGTCGTCCAGCCATGAATGTTTTATTGGAAATCCTTCTTTGTCATTGAGATTCAGTGTGTATGTCCAGGCCGTAACATTTTTACCAATTGAGGTTTTGTCATAAAATCTTCAAGCACACACATAAATGAGATTGTGGAGAACACAATGAATAAAATGAACAATATTGTAAAGTGCTGTTTTCATCAAATTTTTTTCTTTTTTTATTATATTTTTTGTATACCAAGTCGAGGCTCGTGTAAAAGCTAACACACCGAAACATATAACAAAGCAGGAGACAAGAGGGGTGGAAGAGGGAAGCACAAAATAGTGGGGAACAAAGACGATAGGATATCTGTGGAAGGGAGAGGGCTGGGGTGGCGTACATGGGGTAAACAAGATGGTACTACAGGGATGTTCAGGAAGGAAAACAGGGAATTTGAAGATCATGGCTTCCCTGGAAAGATCATGGCAGGTAGCGAGACCCAGAAGCTTGAATGAAAGGATTTCTTCAAGGGGATTGTTGAGAAAGTGGATTGTGGTGGGGCTGCGGGGGGGGGGGGGTAATTCAAGACGGTCCTTTCGGAGAGGCATAGTGAGGGTGTAAAGTTTAGTTTGAAGACAAAGTAGATACAGATGGGCTTTGCATTTTGAGATGCTTTTTATTTATCATTAGTGTTGTTATTACCCTCGCCAGAGGAGAGGGTATTGCATTTGGGTCCATTTGTGCATTTGTTGCTTGGCCAAAAAAAAATTCACCAAGTATGTTTGTCTGTCGTAGCATTTGTTTGTCCGTCTCTCTGTCTCTCCATCTGTCTGTTTGTCACACGATTTTTGGCCTCAGTGTTCAAGCAATTGTTTGGGTTTTTTATGTTTGTGGATGACCGGCTAAGGACAGCAATCCTTATTGTTGGTGAAGATCCAAATCCAGATCCGGATCAGATAATTTTCTGAGTGATTCTTCAACATTTTGAGATCAGGCCAAAAACAAAATGTAGCAGAACATCTGAAAAGGTTATAGATTGATTGCGACGAAACTTGGTGGACATGTTTTTTTTTTTTGTATACCTTGTCAGGGCTCGTATGAGAGCTAACACACAACACACAGCGAGAGGAGGGGGGGCATGACACAAGAGGGGCGGGAGTGGGCAGGACAAAACAGTGGGGAACAGAGACATTAGGAGATCTGTGGAAGGGAGAGGGATGGGGTTGGGAACATGGGGTATACAAGCTGGACATTACAGGGACTTTCAGGAAGGAAAGCAGGGAATTTGAAGGAGGTGTGTTTGGGGTGGATTAACGGAGTAGAAAAAATGGAGGATTTGCATGGGGGGTGATAAGAGGTGGTGGTGAACAGCAGTTTTGAAGGCCTGGAGGGAAGAATGGGATTGGAGGGTATGTCGGTGTTTGTTCCACAGGCGGGAAAGAAGAGGAATGAAAGAGTGAAGGTGAGCAGTGATTCGTGATATTTGGTAGTTTTACCAGAATGGGGTTGTGGGTGGACCTTGAGCGCCTTGGCGAAATATGGTGGTGACAAATCGCAGACACAGCAGGGGGGGTGAGACCAGAGAGCAGAAGGTAGAAGAGAGAAAGACCAGTGACTTGCCTGCGGTGATAAAGTGAGAGGCCCAAAGACTCAGCCTCATCGCGGGAGATACCATTGATCCGAAATGCCTTGGTTTCCACAGCGTGAATCCGAGAAAGTTGGGAGGAAGGAGCAATGGCTGTGTGACAATGACAAATTAATTCGATTTTGTGGAAGATCAAAAATCTGCATTCGAGGATTATATAATTTGAAACTCATTCTTCACCTTTGAGTGTTTGGGCAAAAAATGACATTGCAGAATATCTCAAAAATAGGAATGGATTTGAATGAAACTTGGGGGAAATGTTGGGAGTGTGACAAGGACTAAATGAATTGAATTTGGTGAAAATGCGGATCTGGATCCGAGAATTTTTCAAGCGGTTCTTCACCATTGAGAAATGTACAGCATGATATCTCAAAAAGTTATGGATGAGTTATTACAAAATTCGGTGGATGAAATGGTTCATGTCAGGTGTGGGAGAAAGTGCTGGAGCAGCACTTCACTGAATCCACTTTCCGACTACACTCTAGCGGCCTCTTTCTGGCCATCCCCCAGGTAGATGCCTGGTCCATCTCCATCTCCTTGAGATGCTGATCTACCTGCTGCAACCACGAGGTCAGCCCATTGACCTCCTTCACTCATGAGGCTCCCTCGATAAGAGAATCTGGTGAGCAGGACTAGCATCAGTAAAAGGTGCCACATGTCCATACAGGCGCAGCTGATGGTCACAGATGATGCAGCAAACAAACCTCATTTGAGTCTCTCTCAGCAACCGCCGTTGGACTCAAAGTCTGACCATGCGATCGCCAAGTATTCTCCGAAGAGACCTGGTCCCAAAGGAATTAAGTTTACATTGCAGATTCCTGGTCAGAGGCCAAGTCATATCCATAGAGTAAGACTGGAAGCACCAAGGACCTGAAGTCTTGGACTTTCATCCTCCCGCGCAGGTACAGACAGCACCACACCCCATAATCCAGTGCAAGCATTACTCCCCAGGCCCGATCAAGGCATCTCTTGGCCTCTGGCTCACAGTGAGCAGAGATATGAATGCCACTGCCAAGGAAAGGGAATATCTCCATTTCTGCCATGATCTTTCCTGGGAAAGCCACATTTCCAACCTGGTTTCCAAAGCCAGTCTCCGACTGTTTATCCCCCATTGTACAAAGTCCTTCCTCGGCCGACCTGAACTCCTGACCACATACAATGCTTTCCTCCACTGCCTGATGGAGTACTGCTCTCCCCTTGGGTTGGAGCTCCTGCCTCACCTTTCTCGGCTTCAAGCAGTGGAAACCAACGCATTTTGGACCATTATCTCCCACGATGAGGTTGAGTCTTTGGGCCTTTCACCCTCTCTCACCGCAGGAAGGTCGGTGGTCTTTCTGTCTTCCACCGTCTCCTCTCCAGTCTCGCCCCTCCCTGCTATGTCTGTGATTTGTCCCCACCACATTTCCGCAGGGCGCTCAAGGTCCACCAACAACCCGCTTATGGTAAAAGTAGCAAAATCACAAAGCACAGCTCACCTTCACTCTTTCATTCCTCTTTTTTTCCTGCATTTGGAATAAATTTCCTCACTCTGTTCAATCCCATTCTTCCCTCCAGGCGTTCAAAACAGCTTTTCACCACCACCTCTTATCATTCCCTATCCAGATCCTTGATCTTTTCCACCCCCTTTAATTCACCCCATACCCACATCCTTCAAATCCCCTGCTTTCCTTCCTGAAAGTCCCTGTAATGTCCAGCTTGTATACCCAATGTTCCCTGCCCCATCCCTCTCCCTTCCACATATCTCCTCATGTCTTAGTTCCCCAGAGTTGTGTCCTTACCTCTCCCACCCCTCTTGTCTCATGCCCCCCTTGCTGTGCGTTGTGTGTTAGCACTCGTCTGAGCATCGACAATGTATACAAAATAAAGTGCAGTTTTCCTTCGACTGTTGTTGCCTGTAAAGCAGAACTTTTTAAATATTACACCTTAAATTAATGCTGACTTGGTGGCATAATGGTGTGAGCTTCCACATTGAGTCTGAGTGGTTGGCAGTTTGAATCTGTTCCAAGTCAAAAAAAAAAAACAGAAAAATCGTTTCTGCTGTTTCATTGCTTGATTGAAATTTTTTTTAAAGGATAGAGCACGTACAAACAACTATGGGTTTTCAATCATTGTGCAGGCTTTGATGGGCTTAATGGCCTCTCCTGCTGTGAAGTTCCTTGGTGTGAAACTTGTATTTTTATTCATGAAGAAACCACTTTCTCTTTAACTGCAGGTGAAATTCTTGAAAGAACCAAAGTAACAGTGATTGTTGTTTTCAGTGCAGAAATTACATTCAGTCCATTTGTTGAGGAACTTTGGAAAAGAAACATCACAGGAAAGATTTGGATTGCGAGTGAAGATTGGGCAACTTTCCAACCATACACTTCTCAACGACTTTCTCACATATTTCAAGGGACCATTGGTTTTGCTTTCCGACATGGTTCAATTCCTGGTTTTTATAAATTTATTGTCACTCGCCGGTCTTTCTTCAAAAATGCACTTCACAAATGTAACAAAGATATCCATCAAAATAGATTTGAGACATCAAGGCAAAAAACCAAAAGGATTATTTTTCATGTTGCAAGTGCAACAACTCAATGCAAATCTGGAACAAATAACCTAAGTATGAATTGTGAATTCAACAAAAAGAATAAAAAACTTCCTCTGATTCCAAGTATCAAGATATTTTCACATGATGAAACAAATGATAGTGTTTCATCCAGTGAAAATATCATCAATTCCATTGTCTGGAAAATAAATCAATCTAAATTTCAAAATGATTGCTGCAATGTGAAATGTTTGGAAAATGTGTTTCTTTTGGAATTCTGGAAATCGATGTTTAACTGCTCCTGGAACATTTCAACAAAACTAAGGACCTGCACTGGCCTTGAAGATCTGCGTAATGTTGAGACACAATTTACTGATGTGTCCCACATGAGAGTGACCTACCACACATACATAGCTACGTATGCTCTTGCTCATGCCTTACATAATGTGCAACAATGTGTTCCTGGTCACAGCCCATGGGAAAATGGTACTTGCGCTGCTATTATGAACTTTCAATCATGGCAGGTAACAGGAAAACCAAACACTCTTCTGAATGCAACATGCATTTCCATTATTGCTCCTTGATTTAAGCAATTGTGGCCAAAAAAGTACCAATAACATATTTCAGTGTTATTCATTTATTTTGATATTTACATGTAGCTTGTTTTGTTATATTCTTGGATTTTATTGTAACATCATTATGTTTTTGTGGTGCCTTGTATGTTGAGTCATGATTAAATTGACAACAAATGTTATAATATTTATTATTATATTTCCATTTTGAGGAAGAGTTTTAACGCTTTGGTGAGAAATTACAAGTGCCAGAAAATAATTTGCTTTCTTTTTTTTCTGTAAGTAACTCTTCTTATTCTGCAATAGCAGCTGGAAGCCCGTGGTAAAAATACCATGATAGAAAAAGAAACTAGAGAGCATCTGAAAATCCAAAGCCCGTCTGCTTTGTATTCGGATTTATTCTCCTGTATGCTAAACCGTAACTTGAACCTTTTGACCAATATTCTTAATTTGTATTCTTCATATTCTCAGAATAAAGCTTTTTTGAAAATTTGATGACAAAAGCTCAAATGTGATTTTGATCTCCGGTCTGGATAATATATATATATATATATATATATATATATATATATATATATATATATATATATATATATATATATATATATATATATATATATATATATATATATATATATATATATATATATATATATATATATATATATATATATATATATATATATATATATATATATATATATATATATATATATATATATATATATATATATATTAAAGAAAAGCAAAAAAGAGTTATGGTCTGGATCGACACACACACATCAAGAAAATGAACAAATATCAAGAACACAAGAATGAAATTAAAATATCCTGGAAGCAGAAGAGTGCCTAAATTTTACCATTGATAATAATTGGTGCAACGGAAGAACCTCACAAATCTATTACAAACAATCCCTGGGAGCATTACCACAAATGAACTACAGTGGGATACTGTTCCTGGCTCAGTGACAATTCTGAAAAGAGCCCTCAGTACAAAACTCTGAGAAAAACACAACTTCACAACTTCGTCCATAGCTCAAAAATAAAAAAAATAATAAAAAAGCTCAAAAATAGGATATAAAACCTCATATTTCTTAACAGCAAAGATATCAGTGGTAGAAAATGACAGTTGTAGGACAACCCCACCCCCTTCCAATTTTACATGCAAGTGAAAGGGGGAAAAAGGGAAACTTTTTTTATCATCATCCCCTTGTTCCCCATCCCAATTTTACATTTAATTGAATGGTAAGAAAGAAAACGACTGTTTTACCTTCCTTCTCAAATATCACCCCGATTCCTCCCATTATGTTATTAGCATGTTATCAGCTTGGTATTGAAAACCTTTCTGACGATCCACCCCCTATTCCTCCCATTCTTGGCATCTTCACAGCTTGGCATATCTTACCGTCTTTACATCCACTCCGTATTTCTCCCAATATTGATATCTTCTCATCTTGAACTCTCTTATCATCTTTACATGAAATAATTAATTTAAATACCAACGGTCACGTTGCTCATTGAACTCAAAAAGAGAGCCTAAAAAAAATATTTGGTTGTTTCTTTGTTCATCCAAGTGTTTTCTTCTCTTATGGCTTTAATTATCATCAAGAATGTTAATAAATAGTATATTGAATTTGTTAATGACGTTAACTATCTTTTTTGAGCAGACATGAAATGATGAACCTCTTCAACACTCTGGCGTGAACTCCTCCTCAGCCGCAAATAATTTTGACATTGTAGTGAATTATTTTTCCATTATTTGGCAACCATCAACGTTTTATATCCATTCAAGGATGTTAATAATTTTTTTAAATCATTTAATTCATTTGTATTTTAATTTATTCGCTTATTTGTTTTCTCCAGTTTTGTTTTGGATCTTTCTTCAACAAGGTTTATTTGATATTTTTCACATTCGTGATGTTTCCATTAAGACACCAATATTGTGATGTTTTTTTTCACACCGTGGTCTGGTTATTGTTGGTTCAATCATATATATTGTTTAGGATTCGGCGGTGGCGGGATTCGCACCACGCTCTTGACAGCCAAATGTTGAAGATTTGGCGTCATTTAACCACACCGCCCTCTCCGGGGTTATAACGCCGGCTGGCTCGGCACAGGCCTCGGGTTACGCGCCTCAGATCACGATACTAAAATACACCAGTGCCTTGCCAGTTGGGGAAACAGACCCCAGCTACAGACTGGATTTGTCAGAGACCGAGCGAAGTCTGCCAGTCCATAGCCCGTTTGGGTTTTATATACAAATCGAGCGAATTGTTCCTCAGCACAGGATGAATAAACGCAATGCCGCAACTTTCATATGAATCAGCCAAATTTATTGGGGACACATCGGGGAAATGACACAAGCAAAACCTTCACGACAATGTTATAATCAATCTATGACCCACACTTAACTAGGGAGCTATGGATTACGGGTTTCGAAGGGAACCCAAGCAAGATAAACCTGAGACAACATGCAGACAAGACACAGAGTACTTAGTGAGACCTCATGGACGAGAAGAAAAGTGACAAAGGCACGAATGCGGCTTCTGACAAGCCGATGTCAACGGATTTGAGCACCCAAGCTCAAACACACCGTGTGGCAAAATAGCGGAGTCGTCCTTTTGTCGCACCGCCCAAACATGCAGCCTCAGCGCGTTCAGCCCCCATAAGGTCGAAGGCACAAGAGCAAAAGATCTGCGGTGTGCTCCAGCTGGCTTCTCACAAGGTCCAGCATACAAATCCATGCCTGGCCTGCTCACCAGATCAGGCCAAATCGGGGTGTTGGGCTCCGCAGGCGGATCGACGGGAATACAAGACGTGTCAAGCCGTGCCGTGAGTAGGGACAGTCAGAGGCTCCGTCACTGGACTCCGGATGAACCTGTGGGGGACCTCCTCATAAAAGTTGATCGCCGATTCCCTTCATGCAGTTCTTCCAGCCTCTTTCACGAAGCGGATCGCAGACAGACACAGCCGTCCCATACACAGCAGATCGCGACTCACACTAGTTGTTTCTTTTCCAGCCGATGGCAGACAGACCTCATGCCGTCCCCTCCTTGCCTTTCTTGGGGTGCGCCCATCACGAAGCCGATTCCAGTCTCTCACTAGCAGTTTCTCATCCAGCCCATTGCAGACTGACTTCATGCAGTCCCTTTCTTGCCTTTATTGGGGCTTGCTCTGTACACTAAAAACAGATCCCAGACTCACAAAGCAGCCAGTTCAATTCGCCTTTATTTGGGCGAGCTTTACAGACTGCTTCCGGGGACCCGTGATTGGTCCATCGCTCGAGACTGCAGCAGCCCTCGTCCAATGGGTTGCCGGCACGTCTCGCCGAACGACACTCTCAGAGCGCTGGGCAGGGAATATTTCGGAGAGGGGAAGGAAGAAGAAGAAAACCACCTATCAGCACACCGCCACTGTAGGAACAATGAACAGCCAGCTACACCTTCCGACACACATATAACGTCCAATGACCGAACAACCTGACTAAACATGCATTAAAGGGGGAATCTGGGCTAATCCTATATTTAATAACACACTAAAGGCTCATGTCAGGTAAAGTTCGATCTGAGACCTGCTACAGGTACCATGTAAACCTGTACTAACCTGTTCCATGGTCGGGTTGTCGGTGACTAAACCGTCTCCCCCACCAGGTTTTCTGGTGAGGGGGGTGTTTGAATATGGACACCCAACAGGATTAAAAACAAAACCTGTCAAAGGGCGGAGGAGCTCCTTGTGAGCCAATGGCCATCCATATCTAGTGCCCAACTGTGTCTGCGGACGTCCTCCTGCAGTTGGGTTACCTTTTATCAGGAGGTTGGTGGCAGGATTTGTACTCCGGCCACTGTAAAACCCTTCATTCCGCAAAACGCAAAAACGCAAAAAAAATCTGAAAACCCACTCCGTGAGAGTACCTCCTGCGCAGCTTCCCTTCGCAGGGCAGCTCACCGGATGACGGGATTGGGGCAAAGCCTTCGGGACCCCCAATCTTTGATGATAGGAGGGAAACCACGGGGTAACATCCCTGGGTCAGATTGCGGGAGAGTGTGTCGGAGTGGTGCTGAGGTGTCGTCCACCAGACGGCGGTCTCCTTGGGTTAACCTGAGGCGGTCCCTTTGGGTGGGTGCCTGGAATGTCCTATCCCTAAGAGAGGATGATCACCTGTCTCTGTTATCATCTGAGCTCAAGCGTTTGGACATCGGGATTGCAGCTCTCTCTGAGGTTCGGAGACCGGATTGCGGCGAGATAATGGTGGGTGGTTACACCTACTATTGGTCTGGTCGCTCTGATGGTTACCATACCCAAGGAGTTGCTGTAGCTGTGTCCAATAAGCTGACCCCAATGATAATGGATACCGGTCAACGAGCGTATTATGAGATTAAGGATTCGTCACTCCTTAGGTGTCATTTCCCTGGTCTCTATTTATGCTCCGACTGAGGCGAGTGATCTCACCGTGAAGAATGCATTCTACGCCACACTCGAGTCTGTGGTTGATCAGTGCCCCAGACGAGATACACTTCTAGTCTTGGGGGATTTCAATGCATCAACGGGAACTGATAGGGATGGTTATGAGGTGTGTGTTGGTCCCCATGGGTCAGGAACTAGAACCAGAATAGCACTAAGTTCCTTGATTTGCAAGAAGTCATGGACTTAGGGTGGCTGGTTCATGGTTTCAGCGCCCACAAGCTCATCGCTGGACTTGGTATTCCAACGCTGGCGGTGTGGCAAAGGAGATTGACCATGTCCTCATTGACGGTCGTTGGAGGATGATCCAGAACTGCAGGGTCTACCGGAGTGCTCATTTCCTCAATACTGACCACAGGCTTGTTGTAGCAACTCTAAAGCTGCACCTTAAATCCTGGAGAATGGTACCATCCCAGTCTAGGCTGGATGTTGCCAAGCTCAGGGATGACAGAGTAGCTGAGGAGTTTGCGAACAGGCTGAGTGGACACTTGGGGGGTCTGGGTGCTTTGGGGGGTCCTGAAGAGTTGTGGAGCACCTTCAAGACCACCGTCCTTGATGTTGCCGGTGGATGCCTTGGAGTTCACCGCAGGGCAAAGAAGAATTTTGTCTCTCAAGGGACACTGGATACCATTGACCAGAGTCGCAGGGCCAGGCTGAATGGCAGAGCTGAGCTGTTCAGGGAGCTGAGGCGTAAAACTGTACGTGCACTGAGGGTGGACAAGGAGGCCTATGTGCGAGGAATCTGTGAGGGGGTAGAGCATCACCTGTGGACAGGTGATTCTCGTCCCGCTTACAGGGGAATTCGCGCATTACGTTCATCCAAGCCCATCGCTCGGAGCACTGCAGTTCGAGCAGTGTGTGGTAGGCTCTTGACAGAGGAGTCTGAAGTGAAGGCCCGCTGGGCCAGTTACTTTGAGCGGTTGTATCAGGCTGATCCCCCAGCTGTCGAGTTGGACGTCAAGGGTGTTACAATCCCTGTTGCTGACCCTCGAATCGACTGTGGTCCACCTTCACTTGTGGAAACACGGGCTGCGGTGAACCAGTTGAAACCGGGCAAAGCCCCAGGGATCTGTGGCATCCATGCTGAACTTCTCAAGGCTGGTGGAAATGCTGCACTTGTGTCGTTGCATGCAGTTTTGTGCTCTGCCTGGAACACAGGCATCATCCCAACTGACTGGAAGAGGGGCCTTGTTGTCCCCCTCTGGAAAGGGAATGGTGATCGCCAAGACTGCAACAACTAGCGAGGGGTGACGCTGCTCTCAGTGCCGGGCAAGGTATTTGCTCGGATAATTCTTGATAGGGTTCGCCACCATCTGCTTGAGCACCAGCGTCCAGAGCAGTCAGGCTTTACACCAAAGAGGTCAATGATTGACCGTATCCTTGCACTTCGTGTCCTCACCGAACGCAGACGAGAGTTTCGGCAGGGGCTGCTTGCAGCCTATGTTGATCTCTGTAAAGCGTTCGATTCAGTGAATCGGGATGTCCTCTGGAGGATTCTTGGTCTTCGTGGGGTGCCACCGAAACTGATCGATCTGATGTCTGAACTCTACTCTGGTACTGAGAGTGCTGTGAAGTGTGGTGGTACCATCTCTGACTTATTTCCAGTTGTTACTGGAGTTCGTCAGGGATGTGGACATGCCCCCACACTTTTCAGCACTTGTATGGACTGGATTTTTGGGAGGATGTCGGAGAGATCAAGTTGCGGTGCATCGTTTGGCAATGTCAAGATCTCGGACCTTGATTTTGCAGATGATGCAGTCATCTTTGCGGAGACTTTAGACATCCTCTTGGGGGCCCTCGAGGTGCTGAATGAGGAGTCGGAGCCATTGTGATTACGGATTTCTTGGGTCAAAACTAAGATCCAGGCTTTCGGTGACATCTTGGATGCTGCTGTCCTGTCTGTGTCTGTTTGTGGTGAGGATGTTGAGGTCGTGGATAGATTCACTTACCTTGGCAGTGATATTCATGTCTCCGCAGGTTGTGAGCCGGAGGTCAATAGACGTCTGGGTCGGGCCTGGGGAGTCATGCATTCACTGGATCATGGGGTGTGGCACTGCCGGTACCTGTGCAGGAGGACGAAAGTCCGAGTCTTCAGGTCCTTGGTACTTCCAGTTTTGCTCTATGGGTGCGAGACTTGGACTCTGACCAAGGATCTGAGACGGAGACTTAATTCCTTTGGTACCAGGTCTCTTCGGAGAATCCTTGGTTATCGCTGGTCGGATTTTGTGTCCAACGAGCGGTTGCTGAGAGAGACTCGGATGAGATTTGTTAGCTGCATAGTCCGTGAGTGTCAGTTGCGGCTGTATGGACATGTGGCTCGTTTTCCTGACGCTGATCCTGTTCACCAGATTCTCTCAGCGAGGGAGTCTCATGAGTGGAGGAGGCCAGTGGGCCGACCACGTGCCTCATGGTTGCAGCAGGTTGACCATCATCTCAAGGAGATGGTGATGGGCCTGGCATCTGCCTGGGGGATGGCCAGACGGAGGCCCCTGGAGTACCGGCGGAAAGTGGATGCAGCGACGCGCTGTTCTGGCACATGCTCCCATACCTGACCTGACCTGACTAAAGGCCATTTCCACAACAAGATATATATATATATATATATATATATATATATATATATATATATATATATATATATATATATATATATATATATATATAGATTTATATATATATATATTGTTACAAATTTTGGTCCGCCCGGCGTGCAATCAGTCACGTAACTCAAATCGCGACCGCGTCGCCCACCGGAACGGACAATTCAGTCGTTACCCTCCTTGGAACTACCTCCAGGAGCTTGTCACGGGTGGGTCTTTCGACCCCACCACAATCGTGCCAATCGGCCACCCGCGCTGGATAGGGTTGTTCTCCAAACTCAACCTACCCAAGTACCTGCGCGGGTAGTTAACCAGGCGATTGTACCTCGCCGCTGGCCGGCCTAGGACACGAACCAATAAGCAGTCCGTTCCATGCTTCAGTAATAACTGAGCGGTGTTATAGCCAGCCCCGATGTACGTGATTATTTACCGGGTGCTTACACCCCTCCTTCCAATTCCTTCTGTGATGCAAGATGGAACTTTCAAACAAGGGAAAGTACGCAACGAAACGGGGAACAGTTCAACAAGCACATTTATTGCACACTCAGACAAGCACGTATTTTACAGCCATACAGTAATTCAGGCATGTATACAGTGAAAGCAAGCAAAGGTGGAGTTACAACCCAATAAAGTGTCTTTATTCCACACTCACACTTAGACAATTCTACTTATAACCCGGCGCCACCACATGCATTTACACAAAAGCAAAGGAAAAAGCCACCCTCAAAGGCAAGGGTGGCAGACAGGTTCGTGGACCAAATGTGCGTGGAACCTGGATGAGCGGCCAGGTCCACGAGACCTTACCCGCACCCTTGTGGCGCGATTGCGGTCAAGCCGCGATGCCAGCATAGCTGCGCTTGGCTTCCTGCCACTGGCCTGGCCGGCGAGCTCTCTCCGGCGCTCCCCGTCTGCCTTAAAACTTCAGCTCCGAGCTCCGTCTCCCGACTCTGCCCCACCGACACTGCCGCCGTCTGCCTCTTCGAGCTCCATCCGGTTCTCCGACCCCTCCAGACTGCCACTCCACTGACTCCAGACTGCCAGTCTCCAGACCCGACTTGACTGCCACTCTCCAGACCCGACTTGACTGCCGCGACCGATACACTGCCGCGAGCTGCATTGTGCTCACGCTTATACAGGCCGGGGGAGGAGTGCATATGCAAATTTGTGGTTCACAGCGGGTTCGGAGGCGGGGCTGCACCACCTGATGCTCAGCCATTGGATGGATGAAAAGTGGGTGTGAATCATTCCTGATCCGTTTTTCGAGGCGAAAGGAACCCATTCACAACCCATGGCACGACGTTTGGTAGAAAGGGAAAGGTGTTGGGAGTTTGCTGCGGTGGTTTGGGAAGGGTGTTGGTGGTGGCGATTTGGTTGCTGGCAGGCGTCGTTTGAGAATGGCAGTGAAGCGATGTTTGCGGGGTGGATTTGTGGAGGTAAAGAGGCGAAGGTGGTGGTGTTTCGGTGTAGTTGTTTGGGAATGATGTTGGTGGTGGCGATTTGGTTGTTGGGGGATGATTGGTCCAAAATAATGATAGAGAAAAGAAAAACGGCTAACTCAAAGGATCACAGCCCTGTGAACACGGAAAATTCCCTCTAAACAACAGTGGGGAAATCTAACTACACATATACTTATCGTCATAACTGATCTAAGGTCCTTTATGATGGTCTGCGAATTTCCATAGACGTAACAATAGACTGTATATATGGTTTCACAAAAAATATACAACTTTTAAAATGCTTCGTTTGATCTTAAAAAAGTGGTAATTTTGTCACTAATGCTTCATTTCTTGTTGCAGAGACCCTGAAGTTTATTTTGATATCAAGCAAGCACCATAAAAATGCCAAGACTGACCATACACCAACGGACAAAAATTGTTGAACTTTGGCACCAGACGAAAAGTATCATACAGGTGCAATGTCCTTACTCGAGACATTTTGGGATCCACTTGCGCCATGCACCAAACTTTCGGATAATAAAATGCACCATCGCAAAGTATACCAATGTGGGAACCATCTGTGACCTTAACAAGAGTCACAGTGGTCGGAAGAGGACAGGTCGTAGTGAAGAAAATGTGGAAATTGTGAGACAGGCGGTTGTTCAGAGTCCAAAAAACTCGATTCGATGACTTTCTGCCGAGACACACATTCATACGAGCACCGTTCAGAGGATCCTTCACCATGACATTCCTGCCTTTCCATACAAAATGCCTTTCCAACATTTTGAGGGCCGCTTTATCTCCCTCTACAAAGACGTTGAGTGGCCACCTTATTCCCCTGACCTTACTCCTCCAGACTTCTTCTTGTGGGGGTATCTCAATGACAGGATCTATGGAAACCTTAGGCCTCAGACTCTTGATCAGATAAAGGAAATCATCCACCGAGAAATCCAGAACATTCCGCAGGAAACTTTTCCCAAAGTGATGGAGAACATGACAACGCGTTTGCAAGTAGTGATCTGGCAACGTGGAGCCTACGTCGAAGATGTGGTCCAAAAGAAAACGGCGATTCTATACCAAAATTTCAATTTTGGTGGCAATTTTGACATTGGTACAATAAACTTCAACCTTTCAGCTTTCTATCCAGCCATATATCTTTTTAAAAATATACGTTATGACCATCCTCTTTGCAGATGAAAAGTTGTATATTTTTTGGGACACCCTATATATATATATATATATATATATATATATATATATATATATATATATATATATATATATATATATATATATATATATATATATATATATATATATATATATATATATATATATATATATATATATATATATATATATATATATATATATATATATATATATATATATATATATATATATATATATATATATATGTATATATATATATATGTATGTATGTATATATATGTATGAATAAACCGCCTCCATCGTTTCAGCCCTTGTGACTTCTCCAAATGTTTTTGTATTACACAACCAGCAATGATAGAATTACGTTTTTATAACCACAACAACCATTACAACCGAGCTGCATGACCAATAAGGCAAGAAGCCCTGCCTCCAAGGGTGACGGTGGCTTATGGTCACATCCCCGTGGCTGATGATTGATGGGTGTGACGTGATTAGGATAAGGCAGAGCGCGAGAGAGGCGTCATCAGTCAGAGAACATGGGGGTGAGAGGAACGTGGCTGGGACAGAGGATCTCGCTTTGCTTTCCTCTGTGCACGAGAAAGGCTGCACAATTGTCATGTTCAGGCTGTGTGAATTTTCAGCATGCTGAGCAAGATGCTCGCCATTGACTGTCGGCTTCATTCTTTCATTCCTCTCTTTCCCCACCTTTGCAACAAACAAGCACACACTATTCAATCCCACTCTTCCCTCCAGGTCTTTAAAACTGCTGTTCACCACCATTTCTTGTCTTCCTCCAAGCAAAACCATGATCTTTTCTACCCCCGCTAATCCACTCCAAACCTACCTCATTCACATTCACTGCTTTCATTCCTGAAAGTCCCTGCAGTGTCTATCTCGTTAACCCTGTGTACCCCGCTACATCCCTCTCTCTTCCACAGATCTCCTCAATGTCTCGTCGCCACTGTTTTCTGCTTCCCTCACCAATCCCTCTTGTCTACTGCTCCCCTTGTTATACATTCTATGTGTTGGTTCTTACACGAGCCTTGCCATTGTATGTAAAAAATAAAAATTAAAATTAAAATGTTGCGATATTTTCATCATTACCTTGATAAATTTGGATTTCGACAAACAATCCGTTGGGGAGGAATGGGGTCGACAGGATGGATACAGCAGGTAAATTCTTCACTCCCACTCACACCGCCTATCCTTTCTCTCCCTCCCTCCCATCTCTCTCCATTCTCCCCTCTCTCTCCATACTCCCCTCTCTCTCCATACTCCCCTCTCAATCCTTCCTCCCCTTTCAATCCATTATTTCCCTCTCTCCCGCTTTCCTCTCTGCCATTCTCCTCTCTCTCCTTTCCCCCTCTCTCCTCCACTCTCCCCTCCACTCCCCCCCTATTTCTCAATGTCCATGGTCTATCATTTTTACCCATTGAGCATCAAGCAAGGAAGCAACACGCACCATATTTAATGTCCTTCATATAACTCATAACTTGGTGCCAAGTGGCGTTTGAAATGCCAAACTCCTCCACCCTTAACGAATTTCATCATCGAGTCCACTGGTAATTGAATTTAAGCTTATTTTGGAGCTCTTTGAAGTTTATTGTGAAACATTATTTTAGATCACGTTGCTAAATGGAGAGAAGTTTTTCTTTAAATAAATTTTCACTTTGCACAGAAATGTTTGTTCAAAGACTGTTAATGCAGGCTGCTTAGTGATTATCACCGCCAACATGGTTTGTTCACCTTAGTGATGATCCTCATACTCTGTCACAGAGTGTTGGTGCAACCAAAGCAGCTTCCTGAGCAATGGTTATACTGGGTGGTTTGCCATTGCATTCCCAGCAGTAGTTTGGCCAGAAATTAGTAATTTGTTCATTTTACAGATCCTCATCATTATAATTCACCTACACTCTTTGCAAAGGACACCATGTGGATATTTAGCATCCACCAACTCATGTCGCTGGATGGGACACCCAGTTTTTTGTCCAACGGATGGTTGATTGGTGAGCTTTGCCTCAATGTGGAGCTTTTCCAATGCAGCGGGGGAAGCGGCGGCCATAAACGGGAGACAGCGGAACACACAATTGCATGAACAGACACCACACCTCACATTATATTATAGATTGTACTTTTCGTCTTATATCGATATAATATTGATTTCTTAAATTTAATTTATTCTTCAATTAAAATTCCAGCTATTATACTATTTGAAGAAGGTCACTTTCAAAGTTAACAAAGGAGAAACATTGTTTTTTGATAAAAATGGAGATCCTCCAGCAGTATATGAGATTTTGAACTGGCAGAAAAACATAGAAGGTGGTTTGGATTTCAAAGTTGTTGGAATTTTTGATTCATCTCATCCACAAGAGAAGCAGCTTCGTATTGTTTCAAGTGAATTTATATGGAATGATGGCACACCAAAGGTAAGAGTAAATTTTGTTAACATCAAGGAAAATTAAGTTTCAAGTTTTATAGCTGTTGAATCCTTGTAAGTGACAAAAGGAGGAGTTGACACTAATTTTCCTTTAATAATTTCCTGTTCGAGGGTCCGCCAACAAGGAGCTCTGAGCCAGAGATGTAAGACATGCACAAATGGTAGAACCGATGCTAGACATGACTGTGTCCATGATTTCGCCTGCTTATGAAACCCCAGGGATAGTTCAAATGAAGCTAAACATGGTAGTTGTTCACACGGGCATGGGGGCAGATGGTAGGAAGACATTCTTTACAATTAAATGTTTTTATGAAAATAATACAGTGATAAGGAGGAACAACATGCTCTGAATAAATTAATTGAACAAACAAAGCAGTGGACAGCCATAAACAGGGATGAGAGGAGTACACAATCATATATGCAAATATAATAAATAAACCACTATGGTGGTAAAATACCAGACTCAAACAACAAATGGTACAGGCGAGAAATTTGGGCAAGCATGAGCTACTGCTGCTGTACCACGATGGTACAACACATAAAGATGTGTGGCTCTCGATGTCAATGGAAGTGGTCATGATGAGGAGCTCACATGCTGTCCGATTTCTCCAGTGGTCCTACATCTGGGGGAGAAAACATAGAGAGAGGGTACACATGCACCTTCATCAGTACTCATCATCACTTCAGACTGCTCTCGCCTGGTCCCTGGTGGCAAATCCACATGAGAGGGGTGGCACTCGACCACAACAGCCACCCCCCACCCCTTTCCTAATCTAGAATCTCCTCGCAGCACATGAGGCCGCTTATCTCATCTTTTGTGATTCCTCAGCACAATTGCCATACCTGCTCATGGGGCATTCAAAGCATCCAGTGTCCCATAAAGGGCAGTTATAGCAAGACTCCAGTGCGTTTCGGTGGCCAGATGTCCTCCACCTGATTTCATCAGTTACTTTAGGTATTGAAACGCCAAGATTTTTGACACAATACAACCATAACCTATTATGTTTTAAGATTTAAACTCACTGCCTCTGTGAAGCATGTTCTCCAAAATGACTTTCCTCCTACATTGTCCCTAATTCAGGCATACATCTATTCTACTAAATTCACATGGTCCATACGATTCTGAGCACAATCTATCCATGGATCCTCCCTTTTTCCTGTCACAATAATCCCTTTCTCGCCGGAAGATTCATATGTATTTGGTGTCACGTGAGAATGGTGTCTACATTCGTTTACTTCAAGAGTGTTTGTATTATGTCACATTTATATTCTCGTGTTAATTAGTGAGTCGAATGATACTGTTTCGAATGAAAATATAGAGAGATTGAGTTTAAAGTGGAATGAATAAATTACGTGAGGGTTTCCACAGGTTGCATTCTCGAATTTGACATTTTAAGATCCGTTAGCTGCTGCAAGATTTTTGTCCAAGTCATTCACGAACCGGCTGACCATGCCTGATGTTAGTTTGAAGGTGTCACAGGAATGGGAAATTTATTGGTTCATGGTTTGGCATTTGCTTTTTAACCCAAATTCATCACAAACTGGCTGTCCATGCCTGACATTAGACTGAAGGTATCACAGGAATGTGGATGGTTTGGCATTCGCTGATTTTTTCCCAAGTCATTCACGAACCGGCTGTCCATTCCTGATGTTAGAATGAAGGTGTCACTGGAATTTGGAATTTATTGGTTCATGGTGTGGCATTCACTGTTGTTTTCCCATGTCATTCACGAACCAGCTACCCATTCCTGACATTCGATTGAAGGTTTCACAGGAATGTGGAATTTCTTGGTTCATGGTTTGGCACTCGCCATGTCCGCATTGTGTGTTTGCTTTTGGGCTCCCTCCCATGCATAGCATGGGTACTTCGCCAGTAATATTTTTTTTCTTTATCTATATTTTCAATGAATTTTGTGTTTTTAAGGTTCCGCGCTCTTTGTGCAGCAATTCCTGCAAACCTGGAACACGAAAGGCTACCCAGATTGGAAAGCCATTATGTTGTCATGATTGCATTGCTTGCCCTCAAGTGCAATTCTCCAATGAGACAGGTAAATGAAACATCGTGATCAATAGAATTTTAATAAGCAAAAATTATAATTTTAATTTAAAAAAGTGAATAAATGGTATCTTATTAAGTTGTTTGTTTTGACATTTTTTTGCAATATTTTCTCCCTACATTGCTGACTTTGTTGTAGGATATCATTTTAATATAATAGATAATGTGCAGTGTTATATGAAAGTAGCAATTCATTGTCATGGGGCCATGTGGAAATGTGTGGAACTGAAACTTGTTTTTCCCATTGGTTTATATTAGATCTGCATTGCATTTCAGCTTATCCTGGACTGGGCAACTCAGGTGTGTGTATGTGTGTGTGTTGTTGGTTGTTGGCTCCATATGCAGGTTTAATAAGGTGCAACGATGCTCTCCCTGTTCTCGAAGTATCTAACTGTGTGTGTGATATATATATATATATATATATATATATATATATATATATATATATATATATATATATATATATATATATATAATTATTAGTGTGATGTGTCCACACATTATAATAAACTAGTGCATGCCCGTACGTGCATGCCCGTACGTGTGTGGCAGTACGTGCGAGGCCATACATGCAAAAAAAAAATTCTAACTGCGTGCCAGAAACAAACACACAGGCCGATCCGTCACTCTCACGTGCCCATACATGTATGGCCGTACGTGCGTGGCCGTACGTGCAAAAAAATTAAAACTTTCAAAGAACTACACAGGCCGTTCCTTTGCTGTCATAAACCACGACTGGATTGGGGCATTGTGTTGAAGAAAATCGAGAAAAAAAATCGAGAAAGTACAGAAATCGAGAAAGAAAGAATACAGTAAGTCGATAAATCGAGAAAAAATCGAGAAGACATCGAGAAAGAATACAATAAGTCATCACTATCCGGAAGTTCGCATATCGCAGTTACGATTATTCCCAATTTAGTTTTAATGGCCAATTATTCAATTAGCACCAACGTATTTTGCCTTTTCGCAATGTCATCGCAAGGAAAAACACAAAAAGAAGGGAAGAGAAAAAAGAAAAAAGAAAAAAAACGAACGTGCAAAAAAAAAAAATTTTTCAAACAACTACACAGGCCGTTGCTTCACTCTCCTAAACGATGACTGTATTGGGGCATTGTTGTTATCTATAAATGCGCATAAGATATCGATAAATTATTGGAATACAGTGTCATCACTATTCGGAAATCCATATGTTGTAACCCGTAATGGGGAACACGGTGAAGAATCTCTTCCCCAATGACCACGCCTATGCAGCAACGTGTCCTTTAATTGGTAACAAAATGGCGCATCGGCCACGCTAACGCAGCAACGTGTCCTGTCATTGGTTGGTAAATAAATGGCCATAACTTGGGAAGCACTTGTCCGATTAATATCAAACCTTGAAAAGGCACATACTCAGGTCCCCAGCAATATACCTGGCAAGTTTCAATTAGATCGGACCAGTTTTTGTCGAGAAACAACGTTCACAGTCTCACACACACACACACACACACACACACACACACACACACACACACACACACACACACACACACACACACACACACACACACACACACACACACACACACACACACACACACACACACATTGCTGGAATTATAGATAGATTACAAACCATGATTCATGCATAGATAAAATGTAAGTAGAAGCTTTATGATTGCAGGGAAGCATCACTCACCTCCTGCTCCATATCGATTGAGTTTTCCATTTCACAGTTTACAGTTGTAAAAATTACAATTTGCAAATGGTAGATATCAATTGTGGTTTTTAATTCACAGTTTACAGTTAAAGAAATTACAATTCATTTTACAGTTTTAGAAATTACAATACTGTTTACAGATTTCGAAATTACAATACAGTTCACAATTATATAAATTACAATTTTTAAATGCTAGATATCCATTGAGGTTTTTGTTTCACAGTTTGCAGTGATATAAATTAAAATGCATTTTCCAGTAATAGAAATTCCAATTTTCAAAAGCAAGATATAAATTTTGTGTTATATTTTCCACTTTACAGTTATAGAAATTACAATACAGTTTGCACTTATAGAGATTAAAATTTTCAAATGTGAGATATCATTTAAGGTTTGTATTTCACGGTTTACAGTTATAGAAATTACAACACAGTTTACAGTAATAAAAATTACAATAGAGTTTGCAGTTGCAGAAATTCCAATTTTCAAATGCTCAATATTGATTGTGGTTTTTATTTTTGCTTCCGGTTATAGAAATTAAAACACAGTTTACAGTTTTAGAAATTACAATACAGTTTACAATTAGAGAAGTTACAATTTTCAAATGCGAGATTTCAATTGAGGATTTAATTTCACAGTTTCCAGTCTTAGAAATTACAATTCAGTTTACAGTTTTAGAAATTACAATACAGTTTACAGTTAGAGAAATTACAATACAGTTTCCAGTTAGAGAAATTACAATACAGTTTCTCTTATATAAATTACAGTTTTCAAATGCAGGATATCAATTGAGGTTTATGTTTCCCAGTTTTCAGTAATAGAAATTACAACACAGTTTACAGTTACATCAATTACAATTCAGTTTGAAGTTATAGAAATTACAATACCGTTTACAGTCATAGAAATTGCAATACTGTTTACAGTCATAGAACTTACAACACTGTCTACAGTGATATAACTTACAATACAGTGTGCAGTGAAAGAAATGACAATTTCCAAGTGCTAGATATCAATTGAGATTTTTATTTCACAGTTTACAGTTATAGAAATTACAATTTCGAAATGTTAGTTATCTAATGAAGTTTTCAGCTCATCTGGGGCATAGTTGCGTGGATTTTAAGGGACGGAGCATCATCTGTCCATCCGTCCGTCCATTCAAAAATATGTTCAACTTCTTCTCTGTAACGACATATTCAATTTTTATGACTACCACAACGTTCATCACTGTGTATGTACCAAAGTTTGTTCATGACAATAAAAAAATATCAGGCCCAAAGGGAGTCTACGGGGGATGCCCTTCAAAATAGGTATTTGCCTTCTTCTCAGAAACTAAAAATGTAATTCTGACGAAACTTGCCCACAACCTTCATCAACCTTGACAAACCAAAGTTTGTTCACGGCATTTATAGGATTAGGGTCTGAGGGGGTCTTCAGAAGTTTATGGGGGAGGTCGCTCCCTCCCCCTAAAGAGATATTCGCTTTCTTCTCAGAAGTGAAACATAATTCTGATTAAAGTTGTCCACAACCTTCATCAACCATGTTGTGCCAAAGTTTGTTCATGACGTTAGAAAAATCGGGCTCATTCAAAAGCGGTGTTTACACGGTTGTCCCCCAAAATATGTATTTGATTTCTTCTCCAAAACTACACAAACAATTTCGATGAAACTTGACCACAACCTTCAGCACCCATGATAAACCAATGTTTGCTCATGCAATTGAAAAATTGGAGTTCGAAGGAGGTCGGGGTGGGAGGTGGGGTGTTGCCCCCCAAAGGAGGTATTGCTTTTTCTCAGAAACTATACAATTCCGATGAAGCTTCACCACAAAATTCAACACCTGTGATGTTCCAAAGATTGTTGATAATTTGAGAAAAATCGGGGTCTAAGGGGATGTATGCAGGGTTCCCCCCAAAATATGTATTTCCTTTCATCTCTGAAACCACACACATGATTGTGATGAAACTTTACCACAACCTTTACCACCCATGATGTAGCAAAGTTTGTTCATGGCATGAAAAAAAATCCATAGGTATTTACTTTTGTCTCCGTTACATATTTTCTGGGGCATCCATGCCTACCAGTGGTTGCCTGGTTATCTTATCCAGCCATGACCAGTTGAGTGCTCAGTTGAGTATTACCCATATATTTATTTTACAGTTTACAATTATATAAATTTCTAATACAGTTTACAGTTATATAAACAAGAAAAAGAGCATTCAGAGATTGCAGACCCTCACCAGGACTTTTTTTTTCTCACCAGGACAGGACCATCCAAGTTTTGTGTGGTATTTGTGTAGTTTTGTGTGTTGTATTTTGTGTGGTGTTTGTGTACTGTTGTGATATGTAATTAATAAGAGACATAATTCGAACTGCCACTTTATAACTGCTCGCAGTGATGAGCGGGTACAAAAACGTCCTGCTTTGATGCAACCCCGTTTAGATTGGACCCCTGACCCTGAACCATGACTTTTTCGGTTATTTTTCAATTGAATTTACAATGGGATTGAAATAAATTCAATTTAAATCAAATGGAACACCAAATAGGTACAGTCCTGCAACGGAATAATCAGAAGGAAATTGTGGTAGAAAAGAACTCAATTTCCACAAGTTGGAATAACATAAAATTGGAGAATCATTAATTTCGTATTCACGGAGGAAGAACATTCATTGATTCACTGAAACATTTGAATGGATTTCACTGAAATAGAAGCCAGAAGCACTTTCTCTTATACATAATTTGACACCACAAAGAATGGGAGGGTGAGACACTTGGCAATTCAACCATGGGATGAGCTGATAAGCATGAGGCAAAATAACTCAAAACTGCAATATATGTCCACTTTGGGTGGGAAGGAGAGAATGACACAATCATGGCAAAAATTTGCAGTGTTATCAACCAGGTCACCCTGTTTTGACGCAGTGAATAACACCTTTTTCAGAGTAAGATATTCTTTTTATCAATATGTCGGTCAAAATACTCTTTGGAAAAGGAAAACGTTACTGAAAGCCAATTTGATGACAGTACAAAAAATTAATTTTTTGAAGTACCAGAAACAATTATAATTGAGAATAAATGAAAATAATTTTTCTTCCACATCTCCCACCCCTTTTTTTTTACTGATCAGGAAAAAATTGAATAAATATGTTATAGATGATCACCATACCCCATTCCTGGAGGAGAAAAGACATCCTTTACACAAGTTCAATCAATAATGGCAGTGAGTGCTCATAGGAGAAGAATCCTGGATGAGGACCATTTCAATCGCGTCCCAAGCAGGTTTGTGAGGGTGTTTCCAGAAAATTCATGGCCTGTTCAACAGCAGGTGTCACAAATTGAAAAGACATGCTTCCCGAGGCCAGAAGATAAGCAGGTCAGGTTGGAGATAGAGCAGCACCAAACTGGAAACACAGTCTAGATGCTCCTTGAGCTGCAAAGAAGGTAGATCTTGGCAGGTACAAGCTTGGGCCCGACACTGGGTGATAGATGACACTGGTATTAAGGAGACGAAAAGGACTCTAGATGTGAACCAGCGATCCAGTCCCAGGAGAATTTGGGACCTCGTAGCAGCAGTTCGTGCAATCAGGTTTGATTCACCATGGGAGCTATACACGTTTGAGGCAGCCACGAAGACTGCATGAGCGCCACCCCACACCATTGAACACACGTTGAAGATGACTTGCCATATAGACCTTCAGAGCCTTCGCTGTGGATTGTGCGACCACAGCAATTTCATAATGTATCTACAGAGCAGCAATTGTGACTGTGGTCAGGGTCATTCCCCCAGGCAGGCACATGCAATGGCGGTGTTAAGTCTTTGCCTTGCTGGGGTTTGGCTTGTCCAACCTCCTCTTCAGTGGGTTTTTGCTTTTGTTTTCCCTCTTTTTCGTTTTTTAACATGCTCATCTTATCTCCTCAGGGAGGGGGTGGTGTCATGATCATGTGTTGAATGCCCACTCACCCAAATCTGGGTTTTCCCCATCTTCCAATATTTTGGTGGAATTTCTTCCAAAGCTTCATTGTAGGAAATCGTATGCTGCATAGTTAAACTGCTCTCAACTCTGAATAAAACAAAATCAAGGTTAAGCATCTAACATACTTGATATTGTAGATCAAACTTTTACCCTTTCCTTTCCTTTTTTTCCCCTTCACACCTGCACGACATGCTAAAATCTCAGTTACATGTATACTCATAAACAATCATCTCATTTGCTATTTCCATGTAGAAAGGGTGGCAGTATTTAACAGGGTTCCAATTTGCAATCATTTTAACATTTGAAATCATTTTAACATTCATATCTGCTAAATAATCCACAGTTTCATTCACAAGCAGTTCCAGAGCAACTGCCATTATTTATTTATTTATTTCCAGCTAACTTAGCACTTCCGTGCTGAAGAAAAATGGTCTAGTCAGTGTTAGAAATACTTCAACTTACTTATCAAATATGTCGAAAGAAGTAGCACTTAATCCAAAATCACACACCTGTCCAATTAATCAGAAAACAAATAAAATAGGTAATATTTTCATTGGATTGTGGTGTCATTGCAGTATTTTCAATAATATAATTTTACATTGTGACCAACTTTACATTCATTTCACATACTAATTCCCTCTGTACTCGGCATGATTCTTGTTTATCTTTTGTTTTTGTTTGTCTTTCCACAAAAAATGGAGGCATTTTACTTTAATTATAGTGACTAAACTTAAAAGGTCAGGCTCAGCTACGAATCAGTGAGAGCAATGCACTTACAATACATGGCACAATTCCTCATTCCATGAATTTATTTCATAATTGCTGTTGGTCTCGCTATTCCTCCAGCCATTCTGCATTATGGATATGTAAATGCCATGCTGATTTCTCTCATAAATTTAAATTCCCTTCCAGTTAACTTATGATTCCTAAAGTACAATGTTGACCAATCTGTCGATAAATTTAATGACGTAGACCCTCCTTCAATATTATGTAAGTACCTCAACTTAATATATTATCACGATTCAATTCTCAGTAACTTTTGTCTACCCTTAATTATTAAATCAATGAGGTCCATAGCTGCAGTGATTGATAGTATATCAATCAATCAATACAAGTTGTCAATAACCAACGGTGTACCTTACTGTGATATAACCGATCATTCTGCTTATAAATTGTACTGCTGTTCCAAAAGTGCAGCGACTACGAGTCTTATTGATGATGGTTTCTAAATTTGTAATTCCAAAACAAAACTTGATATTAATTATAACCCAAAGAAAAATGAAAACTAACCCTAACACTAACCTTAACAGCTTGGTTTGAATACCATTATAAATTGTAATGGAGAAAAAGACACAATGAACACAAAAATCACATGCCTCCAGTGCTCTCAATGAGTTTTTTTTTTTGTTTTATGAGCTGAGTGTGAAAGTAATTGACTAAGTTACCATAAACAACTTCCATTAGTTACCAACTGTTCCCCATGATTATGTATATGACAACAAACCCAGGACATGCAAAGATTATCATGACAATGCAGGTCAAAGCACACTGGTAATTCAAAGCGAGGTTGTTATAATTGCAATAATTAAGAGGAGTAATTAAACAAATAGCATGGCTATCATTGTAGGCACTGGGCAATTCTTTTGGAAGTCTTTCACAGGACTCTAAGTTCTGTGAACTCCCCCTTAGTAGGAGTGGGAGTCCATGCTGCTTGGCCATGCCATTTTACAGCAGTGCGATTTGCCGAGCTGTCGATCACACTTTGGCTGCAGAGCATCCATTTGGAAACATTTCGGAACAAAAAGCTTGACAACATGGTTAAGAGGTGCAATATTTTTTCCCAAACAGTTGAAACACGATGAAATGCTCACTAGGTTTCATTGATCTGATGAGCGTCCATTTCTTTTATGGTCAACAGAGCTGAAAAATCTCGAAAACAATTGCCTGTAACCAATCTTTCTCATCCCTATTCAGAATTCCATAAACATTTAAAATCATTCCAAATCACATTTTTACATTACAATATCATTTCATTACAATGATTGCGAATCAAATCAAAATTTTGGAAACATTTCTCTCATGTCACCGAGCATGGCATGTGCATCTTGACACAGTAGCCCCCCAACCTCCCTTTGGATCTGAATTGAATGGGGGGTTTCAGTACCCATAAATCTTTTCTGGAAGTAGTAACAGCTGCATGTGATTCCTCAGCTTGAGAAATTGGAGGCTGGAGGCAGCAATTGGAGGTGGCTTGAGCAAAGTAGTAAAGGCTGAGCAATTGGAGGCAAATTCCGACATTTCATAAACTTAAAATCCTGAACAAAGCGCTATTTGATTAATTTTCTCTCATAATGCTGGCCATAGCCAATCTACTAAATGGACCCCTGTTCAGAATATATTTTCCATTCACAATTATCATTTCGAATTTATCAGCATTTCAATTTAAAAACCAAGGCTCTTTCGTGTTTCCAAGATCCCTCTGGCTCTTAAATAAAGCTTCGACACTTGCTTCAGCGTCGATCCAAATCAAATTTATGTCCTTTCCTGCTGGCAAAGCACAGAGATTCCACTTTAGTGTTGGCCCGTGTGGCCTTGGCGTTATCAAATTGGCCAAGACAAAGTGGCCGAAATCCAAAGTGGTCTCTTGACTTAACATGTTGCATTATATTATTATTCTTCCATAACAGGTATTCAAATGGTACTCTTCAGAGGCCATCCATATATTATGGATGCAACTTAGTGTCCAAAGCCAAAATTGCATACAAAGTTATCAAACAGTGAGAAAACTCAAGCTTTAATCCAATTTGACGCTCACGGTTTAACCACAGCACGAGGGAGGGAATTCTCACAGTTAACATGCACAATATTCCATTTGTGCATCATCCAGCCATTCTCAAGGCATAATGTGATTTATGACTCAAAACACATTAAAATTGCCCATCCAGATGTGGGAATATTCAAAACTGCACCAACATACATGTGCTCATATCTGAGGGATCATTTGAAGTTATGATCATGACATGTATTCCTGCTTAAACAGTAGACATAAGGGATCAACAACATACACAACAAACATCCCTCTTCTCTAAGTCATGAGCCAGCCACCAAACCACGAACAGAAAAGTTCAAACACAGGCTGCTTTAACTCTCTGCCTGAAGTTTCACATTCAATTGACTCATTCTTTAGTTGTTGCAATATCATTTCTCACAAGACATTCATGTATGACATCATACAGTCATCTTCAGTTACTTATTGAGCTCATAATTAATTGCTTCTAATTCAGATGTTCACCAAGATCGAATTCAAACACACTACCTCTCTCTAGTCTTAAATTACTCTCAAGAGCATCTGCCCTGCAATCCAAATGGACCGCACCATAATGCCAGGGCTCTGTCTTTCTATAAAAGCTGACATATACCCAGTTGTATGTGTCCACACCAAAGATGCAATGGCATGTGAGGAGTCTGTCATTATTATTTTTCCTCTGGAATTTGCGTGTGCACTTTGCCTCATCCAGAGTCTTCACCTTCTACAGTGACGACCAATCTTTATCTCCACTTTCCGCACTGATTCATTCCCATAAGTTTCACAGTTCACAATGCACAACATATCACGTTTTATTCCAGTGAAATATATTGCACTTGCACACACTCAATTTCAACACTCACTTAGTACTACAGGCAGATCAATGCAAATCAGTGCACATACAAATCAGATATTAATGCAAACATACAAGAGTTCTAGGTTGGAACACACAACATGTCCTGAGCACAAAACTCAACATTTCCAATCACATCAGATTCAAAAATACATCGAAAGAGGTAACTCCTTAACAGAACACTATAGGACTTATGAGTCCATAACACCTCCGCATGATAACAATGCAAAAGTTTCACAGCAAGCAAACTTCCAGCGAGCACAATGAACAAAGAAAAATCCAAAGAGGTAACTCGACAAACATTCGTGACACTTATTACAGTTCTCCCCCTTGGGGACTTCAACTTTTTGGAGAGCTGGGCCTGCAACCCTCTCTTGGGGAGTAGGGCCTCAAAACCTCTCCTGGGTGGGGGGGGCTGACCACCCCCCCCACACACACACACACCCCTTTCTGAGGCATCCAACCCATGTTAGCAAGAGAGAGCCTTCAACTCTCCGTGAGAGGTTCCCAACCCCTACAAAACATTCAAATGCCCATGATAAATCCGGTAATCTTAGGTGGCCTCCAACCACCTAATTTTTTAGGCCTGTCACAAAAGGTTCCCCTTTGTATACCTCTCCCATCAATGGAGTACCAGTTTTCTGAGAGATGTAGCATCTGATCTGAAGTAAGAGTAATCATCTTGGTTTGTGGCCAGTCGTTCGCTGTTGTGCCAGATGATGCTGTTCCCAGCAATGCCGGGGTTTGTGGTCCCTGTTTGGGTGCCAAAATTACGGTGGAAAAGAAATCCATTTCCAATCAAAGCTCCGTGATTGTATTTCTTTCAATCAAAGAAATCAAATTTCTTTCAATCAAAGAAACAAGTTGGGTCTGTCCCAACCTTGTTCCACCCACTCCTAATTTAGTGCAGAACCCTCCTACACATCCATATCCCTCTCACCCCTCCCCCCTTCTCTCTCTCTCTCTCTCTCTCTCTCTCTCTCTCTCTCTCTCTCTCTCTCTCTCTCTCTCTCTCTCTCTCTCTCTCTCTCTCTCGGTCTCCAGACATGTCCGGATGGTGTTTGTCTCCAAACGTGACCAGATGGTGTTTGTCTCTGCACAGCATTTGTCTCAAAGTGTGTCCAGGCAGTATTTATCTCCGAGTGCTGTTTGTATCTGGATGTGAACAGGTGGTGTTTGTCTCCCAACTTAACTGGGCGGTGTTTCTTTGTCCACAGACATGTCTGGGTGGTGTTTGTTTCCAGACAGTGTTTATCTCCGGACAATATTGTATTAAGATTGAAATTTTCCTTCAACACTGTGTGGGGTATCGTGTTCTATGAACTATTGAGTTGAGTTGGCTTTGCCATCCTTCCAGAGTGACAAAATGTTGGATGCACCAGAATTGAGAGACGTGTCATTTTTATGTTATTTTCAAAGAAAGAGAGAGAGTTTGAATTTCATGAACTTTGTTTGGATGAGGAATACCACAAAATTGTCATTCAATGTCAGAAAATCCAACATTTTAACAATGTGTCACATGAAGGGATTGTCAAATCGACCTACTATATCTGTAGATATACAGAACCTCCAGTTTTGTTTGAGCTATATTGCTCCATGACTGTATTTCCAGTCTGTCGACCCCAGTTAATAAAGACAAGCACAACCCGCTCCCACTTTACTGCACTCAATGCACATTTCCTAATCCCTTGAAATATCATGCATATGCCTCAACCATCATCACAAATTTTAAATATGATTAACCTCGGGGTATTGTGTGGTGATGAAAAGATGGTCCCTCATAGTCTTGAATGACAGCTTTCGCTGGATTTGTTGTTGTAGAATAAGAAAATTGAAATAAATATCCACTGACAGTTAAAAAGTGTTCAGTTTGTTATAGCAGTCTTGGGTCATTTTATCACTAAGTCAATAGGTTGGGAAGCAAAGAGAGGAAGTTCGTAGTTTGAGGTAAGGAGAGAAGATGAGAGGAAAGAGAAAGTTTCATAGTTGATTACTACAATCATATTAATACATGGCCTTGACAAATCCAAGTAAATTCAATAAAAAAATAAACCAATGTCACCCGCAGGGTGACCCTATCTTGCCAAAAGATGACCACGTGTGACTTCTTTAAGGTCACACTGAGGTGAACAGAGCTGCTATCCACCAGGAGCGACTCCTTGAGGAATATCTGCCTACAAGAGATTCCAATGAGAATCGTTCTACAGAGTAACCATGAAAAATATGCTTTTGCCTCATAACGTCACCAAATGACGTCATAATGTCTCAAGCTTGACATATCTATAAAGCACTCATCGAGGTGTTCAATTTGAGGTACTACACGATATGGTTCCTAAAACTTGAAAATTTGACCTTGGGGTCAAATATGTTTGACCTCAGGCGCTAACCATGAAGGTCAAGGACAATCGCCACCAAAAATTAATCAGCTGAGCGCCAGACCATGAACTATATTCCCATGAAGTTTCAAGGCGATCCGATCAAAATTACTCAAAAAATAAGGGTTTTGTCGACTCCCCTGATTTGCGCCAAAGTGACCTTGACCTTTGACCTTGACCTTCAAAATTTTGTGCACTGAAAGGGACCTCTATAGGCCTCTGATATGCGAAGTTACAAAAATTTCCGATGATAAATGTGCTCTGCAGAACTTTTTATACGTGATTACAGACAAAAAAAAAACAAAAAACATACAAGCTGACGAACATATCTTGCAAAAACTTCGTTTTGGCAAGATAACAAAAAAGAATGCAAGCCAAGATATGTGGAGAAGAACATGACAAGGTAACAGTACAGGAAAAACAGATAGTGAGAGGAAAGAAATCCAGAATGGTATTTTATTCTTTGAAAGTTGAACGACTGGTTGAAAAGAAGACATGACCACAGGCATAAGAAACTGGGAACCGAAAATATTATCAATTAATAAAACCATTTGTTTTTCAACAGAATGTGAAGTGCAATCCATTGTTCTTGTATCTAATAATTTCCCTTGTTAATCAGCCAGCATACTGTGTGTGACCCACAGGGATATTAAAAATGGTGGCATTGTGCTCATGTGCCACCACTTGTGCAGGAGTGGAGAAAATAAAAAATACGGACAATACCCCGAGGTGCTCACCTCATCGAATAATGATACTGAGGAGGAAATCAATGAATAATGATACTGAGAAGGAAATCAATGTGGGAATGAATCAACAAAATGTACCAAGGAACCAATGCCAGAGCAAACACATATTTGAGGGGGGGCAAACAACCCCCTCCCCCCTTAAATCCCCTTAGACTCCGGTGTTTTAAATGGTGTGAACAAAGTTTGGTACAACACAGATGATGAAAGTTGTGGTCAAGTTTCATCAAAATTGTATGTAGTTTCACAGAAAAGCAAGCAAGATTTGGGGGAAAACCATCTCATACACCCCCTCAGACCCGATATTTTTAATGTCATGAACAAACTTTCGTACATCATGGGTGAGGAAGGTTGTGGTCAAGTTTCAACAAAATGATGTGTTGGATTTCAGAGAATAAAGCAAATACAAGTCTGAAGACGACGATGGTTCACGAGCGGTATTTGACGATGTAGATTGTATCAGATGTCAAGGATGAGACAATGTGATAATGTTTGACCAAGTTATAAAAATGATCAACATGATGCGGAACGAGTGACAGGTTATAAGCTGCAAAATGTCGAAAACCCGGTTTCGTTCAACAACTTTAAAAATTTGACATTTGCATAACCTTCAAAGATCACAAAACAATGTTGTGGACATTAAAATAAGGAAACAGGATACGTGCTATAGCTTATTGGAGTTAGTTCGTTGAAAATGGTCGAAAACCCGGTTCGATTCCCACAACTTTGAAAATTTGACCTTTGTGAACATTAACGATCAAAGGTCAAGGATTATGACCTTTGGTGCAAAACTTCCTCTGGAACATTCCAGGAACAATATAACGTCATATAGGCTATATGGCATTTCACACTCCTCAGATTATCCATACTTTGATGAAATCAGCGTAAAAACAAACTTGAAGGGGCCGCCACGGGCAAGGTGTTCGAGATAGAGGAAAATGGTTTCAAGATTTTAGGTGGGGAATGACCTGAAGATTATGCATAAAAAATATTGTCATCCAAGCTCTCAAAGTTTGGGCGGTCGTATGATTTTTATGTCAAAATTTGAAATTTTCTAAGTTTGTGACCTTGTGACCTTGACTTTGGGACGAAAATGAAAAATCGAGCTCAGTGGGGCTATGAAGGTGCCATTGGGCTAACCAAGTACCGAAACCCCTGCCAGATTCGACAAATCCCTCGGAGTAGATGGATTTTTACGTCAAAATTCGCAATTGTCTAAGTTCCTGACCTTGTGACCTTGACCTTGGGACGAAAATGAAAAATCGAGTTCCGTGGGGCTATGCAGGTGCCATTGGGCTAACCAAATACTGAAATCCCTGCCAGATTCGACAAACCCCCTAGGAGAGGATGCAAATTGAAATCGGCTACCCCCGAAAAACACAATTCGCAATTTTCTAAGTTTGTGACCTTGTGACCTTGACCTTGGGACGAAAATGAAAAATGGAGCTCCGTGGGGCTATGAAGGTGCCATTGGGCAAACCAAATACCGAAAACACAGCCAGGTTCGACAAACCCCTTGGAGAAGATAATTTTTTATGTCAAAATTCGCAATTTTCTAAGTTCGTGACCTTGTGACCTTGACCTTGGGAGGAAAATGAAAAATCGAGCTCCGTGGGGCTATACACGTGCCATTGGGCTAACCAAATACTGAAACCTCTGTCAGATTCAACAAATCCCCGAGGAGAAGATGCAAATTGAATTTGGCTACCCCCAAAAAACACATGTTTTTTGGGCGTGGCTCCGCCCATAAAGGGCGTACCACGCCCATTCTCAGGAAAACACAACTAGATCATGATATAAACCTCCCACCTAAATTTTTATCAGGATCGGATCAAAACCCAGGGAGCTATGCTCGGGACAGACAGACAGATAGACAGACAAGCCGGTAGGTGGACATGGGGAGTCGACTACACAATAGAACCTGACGCGATGGATCCGTTCGATGGGGAATGACCTGCGGATTAAGCCCAAGAAAATTCATGATTTTAGCTTCAAGGGTTAATGCTGCAGATTGTTTTTTCATTAAAATACCCCCACATTTAGAGGTTTTTCGGCCGTTGCTAGGCAACGTAGGGGTCCATAGCAACAGTTCTTTCTCACACATAACTAGGACATACCATGAACCTACCTACCAGTTTCATGTATATCTGACTCATAGTCTCTGAGATATAACGAACTTCGTTTTTTTATTGTTTTCGACCAGGGTTCATTCAAAGTCTCTCTTCTCTGACAGTTTTCATAGGATCCGGCTGGAAATTATTGACAATATGGCTGAATGTACTGCCAACCGTCGCTCATGTCCCGATTTTTGATTTTCGAAAATTAAATTTTTGATGATTTTTCAAAAATTTCAAAGTCCCGTTGCTAGGCAACGGTGGTATCCATAGCAATGGTTCTCATTTGCACACAACTCGGTCATGGTATGAACGTACCAACCAAGTTTCATCGAAATCGCCATTGTATTAACGGACCACTGGACCGAACAGAGGGACAGACAGACAGACAGACAAACATATCGACGGAAAAAGTGATAATAAGGGTAGAACAAATTTCAAATTTTTTTTTTTTTTCAACTTGATCGACTACCAAACATATCGACGGAAATACTGATCTTAAGGGTAGATGAAAAAAAAAATTCCACTGGATCGACTACCAAATAACGAAAATAGTGGTCACTTTTTTTTCGTGAAAATATTTTTTCGTGAACCAATATATTTTGGAGGGAACCCCACCCTCCCCCCCATAGTTATTTTTCATGTTGTGAACAAACTTCAGTTCAGTCTTTTGGGTCCTTGGAGTCATTTGTGTCTTGTGAATCTTCAGGATGTTTTCGGTCTTTTGGGTCTTCTGGATATTTTCGGTCTTTTGAGTCTTGTGGGTCTTTGGGGCATTTTGGGGTCTTTGTAGTCTTTTGGGTATTTATGGGTTTCCAAGGTCTTTTACATCTTCAGGATATTTTGGGTCTTCAGGGTCTTTTAGGTCTTCTGTGTCTTTTAGGTCTTCAGGGTCTTTTGGGTATTTTAGGTATTTTGGGTCTTCAGGATCTTTTAGGTCTTCTGGGTCTTTGGTTCTTTAAGGTCTTTTGGGTCTTTTGGGTTATTTTGTGTCTTTGGGGTCTTTGTATCTTTGGTGTCTTCAATGCCTTCTGTGTTTTGGGGGTCTTTTGGGTCATTGGGGTCTTTTGGGTCATGTGGTCTTCAAGGGCTTCAGGGTATTCTGGGTCTTTTGGGTTGTCTGGGCCTTTTGGGTGTTTGTGGTTTTTTTTGGTCTTCAGGGTCTTTGGTGGTTTCTGGGTCTTTTGACTCTTTTGGGTCTTTGGGGTCAGTTGGTTCTTTGGGTTTTTTGCGGTCTATTGGGTCTTCAGGGTCTTCTGTGTCTTTGGGTATTCCGGGTCTTTTAGGTCATGGGGGTCTCCATGGTTTTGGTGGTCTTTTCGGTATTTTGGGTATTCAGGATCTTTTATGTCTTTTGGATCTTTTGGGTCTTTGGGGTATTTGGGTCTTCTGTTCTTTGGGTCTTTTGGGTCTTCAGTGTCTTTTGGGTCTTTTGAGCCTTCGGGGTATTTTGGGTCTTCAGGGTCTTTGGGTTATTTTGTGTTGTTGGGGTCTTTTGGGTCTTTGGTGTCTTCAATGCCTTCTGGGTCTTTGGGGTCTTTTGGGTCATTGGGGTCTTTGGGGTTGTTGTAGAATTTTTTATTTTACGTTTTATCTGACTCGAGGTAAATCCTGTCACTCAAATGAAATCCACAATTAATTATATGTCCACAACCGAAAGTACATTACATCAGATAATTTTATTTTAACTTGGTACCAAGGAGTTCAAAAACACTGAGATGGTATACATCCACAATGATTTGCACGAAACCAAGATTACATTTCATGGCATTTATATGCTTTTGGGAGAGTGGAGGGGGCTGATAAGCCTTAGGCAAAATAACTCCTACTGCAATACGTGTCTACTAGGTGAAAGAATCATGGCAAAAGTTGCAGTGTTATCAACCAGGTCACTTTGTTCCATAGCAAGACATTCATTTTATCAACATATAGGTGAAAAGACTCTTGGCTAAAAGGAAGCATAACTGACATTATAGCATAAAAATTAAATTTATAAAACACCAGAAACAATTATAATTGAGAGTACATTAATGTAATTATTTTCTCCCACAGAGTCTTCAGAGTTTTTTGGGCCTTAGGGGTATTTTGGGTCTTCAGGGTATTTTGGGTTATTTTGTGTCTTTTGGGTCTTTGGTGTCTTCAATGCCTTCTGGGTCTTCAGGGTCTTTTGGGTCATTGGGTATTCAAGGGCTTCGGGGTATTCTGGGTCTTTTGGGTCTTCTGGGCCTTCTAGGTGGTTGTGGTCTTTTGGTTCTTCGGGGTTGTTGTTACTTTCTTGGCCTTTGGACTATTTTGGGTCTTTGGGGCATTTTGGGTATTTGGAGATTTCCGGGTCTTGCGGGTATTCTGGGTCTTTGGGGACACATGTCTTTTACGTCTTCAGTGTCTTGTGGGTCTTTGGGTCTTTGGGGTCTTTTAGGTTTTTGTGGTCTTTTGGATCTTTGGGGTCTTTGGGTCTTCATGGTTTTTGGGGTCTTCTGGGTATTTTAGGTCTCCAAGGTCATTTGGATCATCAGGGTCTTCTGTGTTTTTGCAGTGTTTTGGGTTTTGCGGTCTTTTGGGTCTTTTGGGTCTTCATGGTCTTTTGTATCTTAAAGATCCTCAGGGACTTGGAGGGTCTTCACAGGTCTAAGTGGTCTCAGCAGTATCAAGTGTCGAAAGGTACATTCCAATTGTACGTAAATAAAAGAAATATTGTCGGAGGGACGGAGGGACTGAAAGAAGGACTGAGGGATGGATTGAAGGATGTCGGAATAGAAGCAAGTGCAGAGGGACAGAAGAAAGAAAGGACACACGCACATCGAGACAGCCCTTTTTAGCAGAGTACCCGCCCTCTGGGTAATGTTGTTCCAAGCAGGCAACACATTCTTCCGATGCAATCCCTTATTTGGGTGTTGTTTCGGCAACTGACAGCTCTGTGTCGGCAAAAAAACCCAAAAAACAATGAAGTTGTGTGCATGAAGCTAAAACATACCTACTGCTGATAACTTAAAACACCACACTGCATTGGAAAACGTGGGGAAAGGAATACTGTCCTGTAAATGGTGGAGACTTGTAATATCCTCTCGCACCTGGAGGCAGCAATACACGACACACATTCACATGGAAAATTTGTGTCCCATCCCCTCCCGCCAAGACCACCGGCAAAGATAAAAAAAAACACCCACATTCATTAATTGGGATCATGCTGAACCTTTGTAGCAAGTTTGGATGGAATCGGCCCACAACTGTAAGGAGGAGTCGCGCAACAAACAAACAGACACACAAACACCAGTGATTTATAGTGAGGATAATGGAGGAAAGGGGGAAGTGATTGTGAATTTGACGTTCCATCTTTCTTTACTTTTAACATTGTTCTTCACAAATGGGAACATTAACAACACAGGCATGATCGGCCAAATGGCCTTCTCATATGCCAAAGTTAACCGAGTATATTTGTGTAACATTGTTAATAACAGGAATAAATGGGGAGGGATGGACAAGACTTGGGGGTGAGAGTACAAGGAATTGGAAGAGGATATTGAGATATTAGGAAGTGGTTGTGGGGATGAACTTGGGGTTGGAAGGGTACTTGGGGTTTGGGGGCAGTTAATGACTTGAAGAAGAAAGGGGGAGAGGATGACAGAGTTGACTTGGGAAAGGGGGGCAGTTGAGGGGTTCGGGGGTTTGAAGAAAGTGGGAGGCAAGCACACAAGTTGGCTGTGGTGGAAGGGGTGGTTGAGGACATGGAATTGGGTGTGTGTGTGGGGGGGGGATGGTGGGTTAGGGACCATGAAGTCACATTTTTGGGTCTTTGTGATTTTCAGATCTATTTGGTCTTTGGTTCTTCAGGGTCTTTTACGTATTTGGAGTATTTTGGGGTCTTATTTTAAGTAATTTGGGTCTTTTAGGCCATTGTGGTATTGTCATTCTTTGGGATATTTTTGGTCTTTTGGGTATTTTGGTGTCTTCAGAGCTTTTGGGTCTTTAGGGTTTACTTGCTCTTTTGTATATTTGGGGTCTTATGGGTCTTTGGGGTCTTCTAGGTATTTGGGGTATTTTGGGTATTCTGTCTTTGTGGTCTTTTTGGCCTTTGGGGTCTTTTGTGTCTTAATGAATGTTCCAAGGTCGAAGGGGTCTCAGAAGGGTCGAAAGACACATTCCAATTGTACGTACGTAATCAACATATAGTCACTCGGCTGGACGGATGGATGGAGGGACAGAGGGATGGAAGGAAGGACAAACAGACAAGAGCCAAGACCTTTATAAATATATTTCTTTTTGGAGGGGTGGGGGTCTTCATGGTCCCTCTTTTTATAAATAGATGTACAATGTTTGGTACATCACTGGTGATGAAGATCGTGGTCACGTTTCATCGCAACTGTGTGTATCATTTCTGATAAGAAAGCAGATACTTATTTTGTGGGGGCAACGCCCCCCCCACCCCCCATAAACTCCCTCTGTGGACCCCCTCATACCCGATGTTTTTATAGCCCGGCAACATCGCTGTTATATAATTGGCTATTCTGTCCTTTGTCTTCTGTCTCGTCTTCTGTCACACTTATGGCCGCGTATGTCCCTTTGATCTGAGGGCTATAAATAGAAATTTGTCCAACGTCACCACTCTTCCCATCATGCATGCTAATTCACCGTGTCGACATTTAAATTTTATAACTGCAAAATTGTTTCATCATTTTTAACCTAGACTTTTACTGCCCCAGCCACGCGATATTTCTTTTCTGTTGTCGTGAACTAACTTTGATAAATCCTGGGTGATGAAGGTTGTGGTCAAGTTCCATCAGCATTGCATGTGTAGTTTCAGAGAAGAAAGCAAATACCTATTTTGGAGGGCAACCCCCGTAGGGCCTGATTTTTTTATTGCCATGAAAAACTTTGGTAAAAATAGGGTCCTGAAGGTTGTGATAAAGTTTCATCAAAATGGTATGCGTAGCTTTAGAGAAGAAGTTGCATGTATTTGTGGATGGATGGATGAGATGCCATCCCATCAGTTCCATGGAACTCTGTTCCAGGTCAGCTGAAAATCATGCTTTTGTTTTAGATTCTCAAGAATGCTTCCAATGCCCCAAATACTTTTGGCCAACTAAACATCGGGATGCTTGTATACTTATGGCTGAAGAATTTCTACCTTTATATGATCCTGTGACTATCACTCTGTTGGTCCTTTCACTCATTGGGATATTATTGGTGTCTGTGGTTCTAGCGATGATGTACACACAACGTGAACTCCCTTTGATGAATGATGAAAATTTTATAGTGAATCTCCTGTTCCTTGTGGCATTAGGAGGATCCTTTGTGAGTGCTTTGGTTTTTATTGGGAAACCAACAGATAACGTGTGCAGCTTACGGGAAACGTTTCCCTGTGTCCTGATTTCATTGGCCATCACCTGCATGCTCGCTAAATGTGCAAGAATTCTAGTTGCTTTTAAAGGTATTGTTTGAATGTTGGTTTTTATTGAAACTGTTTATGAAACCAATGTTTTTTATAAAACTCGTGACACAATTCTGATTCTGATGATATGCAGAATAGGAGATTTTAATAGAACAAACATTATCAAAACAAACATATAACATGCACACTTGTATTTCGAGATTGTTACCTGTGGGAATGAATGTGTATTTCTCTGCCGATGATCCTATGTCCAGATTTATTACTTATATTTTAATCTTTTGTCATTCAGAGAGGGCTTCGATGATTGTCAGTGGTGAGCTGATGATCCAGATTGCCATTGTTTCAAGAACATGATAAGTTCAAGGAATTCTTCATGTCTGTCTCTGTCTCTCTGTCTGTCTGTCTGTCTCTCTCTCTCTTCCTATCATCAGTTTGCTGTCATGTCATGGTGGATGTGTCTAAGTTGCTTATCCACACACAACCACTGAGTTTCTCCTGAAGAGAGCATGACAACATTTGTTACTTCGTCGAACTTTATCATGTGTAACTCAAAGTTATTGTACATTAATCCCAGATGAATAACCAACTGGCCTGACACCCGAGTCTGTTGACACCAACAACAATTCCATTCTTGGCAACACCAGAGATACATCCAATATATCCATGTTGATTGCACTTCAGCTTTCACAGCCTGTGCAATTAACATATTACGAATAATCAAGTCAAAATCCTGAAAGTAATGGAAATGAGTATATTTTGGTGATGGAGCAGATAAGTGTAACAGAAGGTGGCATGTTTAACAGCTTGTTGGTCTCAACACAGTGACCAGAGACTTAAGAATCGAAAAAGTCACAGTTATTGAACAAAGGATTCAGAGAGCAACAATAGATCAATTCATTTTAAATTCATTTTCGAGAATATGTTGCCGAGCTAAGTGAGGATCAGTTTTGGGAACAATATAAATAAATAAAAGTAATTAAAGCCAATGTGCATGGAATTACGAAAAGGATGTCATTTTGAACAAATTTGTTCGAGTGATTAAGAAGCAGTTTCCGATTGTGTGGATGGAGGAAGCGCAGTGGGATCTCATGGAGCTGGGCTTTCAGAAGGCATTTGAAAATGGAACACAAAGAAGGCTTGTGACTCGGTATGGGACCTCAGTCAACTGGATAGGAGAATGGTTTGGTGATGGGGGAAAATGAATGGCTGTATTCTTCTTCTTCTTCTTTTCTTCTTCTTCTTCTTTTTCTTCCTCTTCTGTTTCTTCTTCTTCTTCTTCTTCTTCTTCTTCTTCTTCTTCTTCTTCTTCTTCTTCTTCTTCTTCTTCTTCTTCTTCTTCTTCTTCTTCTTCTTCTTCTTCTTCCTCTCTTTTTTTTCTTTTTTCTTCTTCTTAGTCTTTCTGTTCTTCATCTTCTTCTTCTTCCTCTTCTTCTACTTCTTCTTGCATATGCCAGCTTGGCTGCTGTCATTTTGTTGGGGAACAGCTCTCCCTCTGATGCTGTGCCCCAATGCCAACACAGTGATACTCGTTTTGGCGACCTCAGAAGGTTGACAGCCTGAGTAAACCCCACCTGGTGATAATATGGAGACCAACGGGGCTCAACTCAGGACACTTAGATACCACCCTAACCACTTAGCCAACACCAGGCTATGGATGGCTGTAAGTTGGTGTAGATCTGGCTGAGAGGTTGTAAGTCATGGGATATCTTTAGGATTCATAACTAGACCATTTTGTTTGTAAGTCATGGGATATCTTTGGGATTCATAACAACACCAACATTATATGTATAATTTACACCATTGACATGGACATTGGATGCAGGAGTCACCTTTCCAAAATTTGATAGCGGAGATGGGAGCGGGGGGGTGGGTGGTGTGGGGGTGTGTGTGGGGGGGGAGTTATGTTATTGACAAAATTTCTGATACTGTTACAGATTTGGCAAAACATTGACGGTTGTTTGTCAACGTCAATATTTTTAAGCTGCTGGGGATGGGGAAGTCTATAATGAAAGTTGTAACTATGTAATGCAAGCATGTAACACAGAAGAAACGTCTAAGGATGTGAATAGTGGGGTGTGCAGTGTACAAACTGTGGGGTGAGCAGACAGCACTACTTCTGTCAGTGACAGTTTCGGCTTTTAGGGAATTTGGTTCTATTCACAGGGGGAACAAATTACAATTCCAACTAAAAAGCATGTGAAAAGGAATATCCCGTCTGCATCCGCTTTGTATTCAGACTTGTTCTTCTTCCCTATCGTAAACATGATAAATACAGCTAAAAATAAATTCAAAAACTTTGACGATTTTAGGAGACCTTGACCTTTTGACTTCAACAGCAATCAGCTTCAGTGAGCCAAAATGCAAACCCTGCTTAAATTTCAAATAAATCGGATGAAAATTAACGACTTCATGCAACCTTGACATTTTGATTTAAATATCAACACTCAGCTTCTTGCTTTTGATTATTGAACTAACTCAGTGACCCAATCTGCGATTTGTTTAAATTTCAGGTCAATCGGATGAAAATTGATGATTTTATGCAGCTTTGACCTTTTCATCTTACAAAAAACAAATGTGCCCTAGCTTTTGATTGATGACCTAATTCAGTGACCCAATATGCAAATTATTTTAATTTCAGGTCAATTGGATGATAATTGATGATTTTATGTGACGCTGACCTTTGACATTTTTAATAAATTATTAATTTGTCTTCATATTTTCAAACGGCCAGAAAAAAACAAAATGCCAGTTGATCTTCCGAATTTTATAAAAAAAAACAGGAAGGAGGAGACCCGTTTTATTCATTACCAGCAAATACAACCCATCACTTTGCTGACGGCGATACTAAAGGGGGGAGGGGTGAAGAGGAAGAGAAGGTTGGGAGAGAGAGTGTGGGGAGAGAGAGGAGAGGATGATGGGGGGAGGGGAGGGGGATGTGCGGTGGAGCGATAATTACCAGCCGAACGAATCCAGAGAAAAACACCACCCAGACACGTCCAGAGAAAAACACCACCCGGATGTGGCTGGAGCCAAGCTCGCCAGAGACAAATACGGCTCGGACACGTCCGGAGACAAACTCCCATCCGGACACGATAAATTTAATGCTTTGGAAATCTCACATTTTCTTGTGCATCTATGGAGAAGGATAGCCTTGTCGCCCGCGATATAAACATTGCAGATAATCCGCCATCTTGCCTGCTCATCTTTGTATGTGTCATGTGGTACATCGGTTCAGGGTCTGCGCAAACATAATAACTATTTGTAAAAACATCAGTTTTTCAACAGATTTGCTTTGATACCCTGTAGAGCACCTCACAAAACCACCGAAAATATAGAAACAGATCTGGCAGATGCTATGGACTGTCAGTCCCTCTGGGGGACAGGACGTGAGTTTTCTCAGTGAACGCAATGAATCATATAGCTCAATGAAGCTGGTTAATTTTGGCATGTTGCTAAATTATTTGTTCACTAAATATAATTCTCCAAGCAGTAGAAAAAGATATATGTTCCAAGTTAGCGCTTGGTTGAGCAGGCCCAAAAATAATTGCGGCTTCAGCTCCCAGTGAGGTTACTCAGGAAAGGACTTAAGACCCCAGACAGCGATGTGTCCAAAGAACACCCAATGAAGCTTATAATTAAATATGGCCGTTAAATATCTTCAAAACGGGTGTTTTAATTAACACAAACATCCAATTTTAACTCTTGCACTTCTTAGTAGGCATGCAAAGTTTCAGGTTGCTCGGTTTCATAGTTTTGGTGTTATGGAGGAGACACACTGACACACACACACACACACACACATTGACATTTAATAGCATAGATTTTTTTTCTCAAAATGGCTGGTGGCGTTGAGAACCCGGCAAGTCATGTACCCGAAATGCTGTTTTTTTTAACCTCCCCTGCCCATGCCCGCCTCCCCCCCCTAAAAAAAAGACACGAGTCTGGTACCAGACATGTCAGTTTTCTTCCCCTAAACAGATATGACTTGTGTCATATACCTGATACATCAAGTACACACTCACGAAGGCTATTAAAAATACAATCAACAGTTCGAAACAAATATATAACTAGAAGGGCACTTGTTAGAGCACATAACTCCACAACACAATGCCTGGTTCAGTGGAACATATCGAGCCCAATAACCGCTTGAGATATTGTGCTGTATTTCATTTTTCGCCCCATCTCTGATTGGTGAAGAATCATTTTAAAGATTAAATAATTCTCGTATCCGCATTTGGATTCAGATATTCACCAAAATCGAATCATTTAGTCCTTGTCACACATCCAACCTGTGCATCAAGTTTAGTCTGAATCCGTCTACAACTTTTTGAGACATAGTGCTAAACATTGGTTTAGCCCGATCTCTCAATGGTGAAGAATCGCTCAAAAATTTATCGAATATCGGATTTTCAGAAAAATTGCATCAATTCGTCCTTGTCACACACCCAAAGTATCCACCAAGTTTCGTCCGAATCCATCTGCAACTTTTTGAGATATCATGCTATGTATTGTTTTTGGCCCAATCTCTCAATGGTGATAATCAATTTTAACAATTGTAGTTGACAGATCCAGATCCAGATCTTCACCAAAATCTAATCAGTTCGTCCTTCTCATGCACCCAACTTGCTCACAAATTTCATCCGGATTCATCCACAACTTTTTTGAGATATCATGCTATCTATCATTTTTGGCACTATCTCTTAATGTTGAAGAATCGGTTAGAAAATTAAAGTAGCCGGATACACATCCGGATCTTCACCAAAATAAAATACTTTTGTACTTGTCACACATGCAACCTGCTCAACAAATTTCATACGGATTCGTCCACAACTTTTTCAGATATACTTCACACAGACAGACCAACAAATAGACAGAAAGGGGTGAAAACATCACCTCCTTCCACATTTGGTGGTGGAGGAAATAACGTATGGAAAAATACAAAAAAACTACACACTTGGTGCATATGAAAATTATTTGCTCTGCCATTTTTCCAGATCGATCTACAGTCAACATTTAATGCACAGATTTACGTATATAGGATGTGGACTCGCTCGGCTACCTGGTCCAACTCGCCACAAGCGAAGTCAAAACATCACATTGCAAGCGTTACTCATCAAGAACTGTTCCCTTACACCACGTCTTCAGGACTTCAGTTCCTGTCCGAATTTGCAAACAGATGAAAACCATATCTTCAAAAATGAAACTTCAATCATGAAAATGATTTGTTGCATTCACTCAATTTGTCCACATTCTACAATTGACGCACAATTTGTCTACATTCTACATTCATCGCGCAATTTGTGAGTTTTAAGCCCAGTCGTAATAGACAAAACCTTAATCATAAAAAACTTTTGAATATTTGTATAACCCCCTTCTAAACACTGCATTCCCTTGTGGATGCCACAACACCCAACGTTACCTTGGGGGGGGGGGGCATCCCAATTTACCTCTTCCAAATTTCCATAAGCCCTGTCACAGGTTAGTGACATGGATCAAGTGAACCTCCCCTCACACACTCACATAAATACACCCAATATAAATCGTTCATTCTAAACCCTGCAAGACCTTGGCTTAAATGTTATTACACACATTTGATCTTCAACTCGGCAGCGGGGAGGTACCGTCCAACAAAGATGGTGGAGGTGCTTCCGGTTGTGGTGCCTGCAGTCCAAAAAGAAGTCTCCTTAATTACGACTTCTTTTCCTCCCCCACACTCCCCCACCCTCCCACCTCCCCCCCACTTCAACTATTCGGTCCCTTACAACAAAACAGCTATTTTGCTGTATGTCCCGTCGGGAAGGGTCTCCTCACCATCCAGCCACTCTCAGCCTCATCCGGATCGCCAGGAGCTTCCTTACCGCTGCTCACCCAATCAAACATACCCTCCGATGGGTCCCCATTTCCAGACACCACGGGCAGCCAGGGAAAAATTACCTCAAGGGGAGCCACAGTCACTACTCTTCCAAAGCTTGATCCATTCGTGCGGACCCACATATCTTCCCCACCCACACAATCCAACATCTCATTTCTTCCCCTGTTACCATTCAATTCTCAAACATTGCAGTGCAAAATGTTGATCGTGTTCCTTCTCTACCATGGCCTCCTTACATGTTATAATCCACATTCATTCTCCAAACAAAATTTAATTCTTTACACCTAAGACATCAACACCACAAGACGATTATTGTCACCAACCCGATCCCTTTTCCATCCATTGAGTCACTCTCATCCGCTCCCATCCTAATTACCCATGTCCCAATTTCTAGCAAAACTGAACCATTGGGACAGTAAGCATGAGGGCACATATCCTAAGTGCAAGTCGTCACAGGTTGGTCGAGTCCAAAATTGTCATCCTTCCCTTCTGGTTTTCTTCGCACCTTCCAATTCTCCCTTGTGGATTCTTTGCTTTCAATCTCCCTGGATTATACTTTTTTTTCTTCTAAATTTGCATGTTATTCCAAAATTTTGAAGATCAACCTGACTAATGGTTGGGTGCAGTGGTAGACTTCAAGCACAACCTCGATGATGAGATATCAGAGAATCACATCAGCCACAGGAACTGTGTTTACAAACTTTCTTGTGGGAGGCACAGAAGCGTGCATCCAAGGCAGGGGAATTTTAGAGCAGGCTGAACCAAAATGGCGGCTTAATATCCCTGTGAGGTTACTTCAGTCGTACCAAGGTGGCATCTTGGAACTGCTTTGTTGTTGTTTTTAATGATGAGCATCCTGATAGTTATCTTCAAAAGGGGTGCTTAAATTTACCCCAATGCACAGTTTTCATTCATGCTCTCCATTGGAGTTTTCTTCATCCATATACAAAGATTTAGGTCACCAGGTTTCATGGTTTTGGAGTTATAGAGGAGACACACAATGACACACTGACACACACACACACACACACACACACACACACACACACACACACACACACACACACACACACACACACACACACACACACACAAACTCACGCACTAACATTTATTATTATAGATATATACAACAACCCAATCAGATATTTACATTTGACTGGCAAATTTGGTTCCATGGAGATGTAATGGGCCACAGACTTTGTTCCTTTCAATTTCACCATCCATGATCAGGAGTGTCAAGGCAAAAGCAAACACTTGTAATTTGAGGAGAGAGCCTGACCTTGGAGAGGAAGAAGTCAGAATTGAGATTGTGACTGTCAAAAGGGCATTACTGAGAAACACCAAACTTTTATTACCATCCCTAAAATCTTGTTGGCTAGCATTTTTTAGTTGGGTTTGGCTTCAGATTAGATAGCTTGGCTTGATACTGACTTCAGGATAAATAATCAGGCAAAGCTTACAGATCACTCCTGTCTTCACGCCAATCAGATTATAGTGTACATGAAATGAGCATGATAGCTCACTCAACATAGAGAGTTTATTTAACACGATACCCCTCACACTCGTATGTAAGTATATCCTGTTATAATTTTCATAAAATAATAACTTCAAATATCTTATTTTTTTAATCTGGTAGTTTAGAGCAACTGAAGCTGTCTCAAACATCACCCTTGCATCCTTGCACTCTTTTCTTTGTTGGCACACCAGCTAATCTTACTGAAAGTAGAAGACTGAGTCACAGTTTTGGAGATGGAAGTGTTATTGATCACGAGAGAATGCAGCATCAATCAGCATTTTACAATGATATATCCTCGATCTCTTCTTCAGCACAATACTCTCATGCCATATTTCTTCTCTCATGAGAAGAAATATGGCATGCCTTCTCATGCCATATTTCGATGTGTATCATGGTTCTTGGATGTATTATGAAGGCGATTTGTATTTTCCAGTGTTCTTGTATATAACGCAATTTAAATCAAGTTCAATAGAGATTTTGAAAAACATATAAAGAAATTAATTCTGGATTTTACTGCAGTTTTTCCCAGTGTCTATCTCACCGCCCAATCTAACATGTGATATTAGGAATTCGTGCCTGTTGTTTGTGTCCTTTATAACGTCCTTGAAAACAGCAGGTTTCTTGTTTAGAATGATTTTCAATATTGTTTGACTGCCAGTCAGACGGACAGAGAAAATATGTTATCTCAATTCTCTCTGCACATGTACAGTCTGAACAAATTCAGAGCCAGAATACGGTAAAACGGAAAACTTGTCTTCATATTCATGTTCCGATCAATGTTGAAGATATAACCTTTGATATAAATAAGTTGTTCTTTGATCATAAACTGAGTCATAAAATGATAAGATGGACGGACGAAAAGACAGAATGACGGACATGAACCAATTGCTAAACCTTGTGGAGTAACAATGGAAGTCGATATGATTGAGTTTATAAAGTGGAAAACATGTGTAAGTAACACACCCAACCATTCAGAAAATAGAGTTCAGGGACAGTGAGGAGCATGTTGCACAGACAGAATTGACCAACTGCCTCATATTTTTTGGATGGTGACATAATTGTTAGTTTAGACTTCGTGTGGGCCTGATGTGAGATTCTGGCATGTTTGAGGAAGGTAACATTGTTTTCGAGCTTTCCTACCAGAGTTCAAGGTCTGATTAGTGTAGTTGGTTCTTCAGGAGGAGAAGGCAAGCTGCTTTCTCACAATGGCTTCACGACATTAATCTTTCTAACAGTGACTTAGTTTTGCTTTGGATAGTTAGAGACATTAAAATGTAAACTGATGGAAGAATGAAAGTAGTTGGTGCTTCTTTATATGTTCCACATCTTAATGTACTTTGATATTTACATTAGTTCTGATTAATCTTACAATTATTTCACCAAGTGTCTCATTGTGTCTTTTTCACCAGATATTTGCTCATAGATGGTAATGAAACAGTCTTTCTGCAATCTGAAAATTATTCCAATGTTTATGGATATTCATGCATGTTAGCCAAAGTACCAAAAAAGAAAGATGATATTCAAAGTGCAAGAACCTTCACATCTTAACTTGCATTTCCAGATAGAAAACTCTATCATTTTTTTTTTCGACAAACCTATTGAGATTCTGATGTAGAATGAAGATCTTATCCTGCTGGTGAAGGCTAGTGTCGACCCGCAACAGCCAACAGGATGAACAATGGATAAAATCACCTGAATGTTGATAAAGTTTGTTCACTGCCATGGGAAGCAAAGATAAGATTACATTTCATTTCTTAATCCTTAGTCAGTGCAAACGAAAGAGATGAAATAAGGACAGGAGGTTATCAGTGAGCTGTAGAGATAAATCCACCACTCTGAATTGAAAGACTTTGGGGGATCTTGAACAACCAGCAATCAGATCATGCCGGCCTTCCATCCATCTGTCTGACAATCCTGCTATCTTCTCCCAAACGCCTGTGCAGAAATTCACCAAACTTGGTAATTACGATCACCACACAGCAAGAAGATATAAAGAGCATTATCATTTTTGTCAGACACTATGAGACACAGGGGTGGGTTCTAAAACGTGAAATACCAAAAATTGCAATTTTGAGCACATTATTAAATATTTTCAATTGAACTTTAGATGTGCAATCAGCATTGCGGAATGCATGAAATATCCAACGACTTTTTTGAGATGATAGTCGGTTCCTGATCCAGAGGATGAGGACTTAGGGTCATAACTCTGAAGGTTTTTTTAAAATTCAAATTTTGATATTGATTCATTCCTCGTGGAACATTCTGACAACTTTGAACTTTCCTTTCGGTGTTTGAAATGGTGTGTCATCGACTTCACTCCAGTTATTAAATGTTAAAATATTGAAAATGATTCCCTTGATGCTTATTTTCAGGTTCTCCCTTCAACACTGTCCCAACTGCAGTCAAGTTACTGAAACACAAATATGTTTTGGCTTTTTGTTTTATCCCACAAGTGGTGTTTTCTTTACTCTGGGCTCTTGCAAGTGATCCAAGGGTAAATCACAACACAACGGCCCGTTTGGGAACCATCATTATTGAATGCACTTTGACTTCACCCCTTTGGGTTTTTTGTTCTTTGACCTACTTGATTATTTTGGCAATATTGTGTCTTGGTCTTGCTTCAAAGGCTCACAACAATGATTCTTCTTCAAATGAGGGAAAGTTTATAACGTACAACATGTTGTTTCTCTTAATGGTTGTGGTTGCTTTCATTCCCGCTTATATGAGCACACAAGGAAAACATACAATTATAACAGAAATGTTTGCAATAATTGCTACAGCATTTGCATTTCTTGGCTGCAGTTTTGTTCCAAAATGTTACAAAATTTACAAAAATAAAATATCATGAAACTTTCTTTCTTGTAGTATGTTTTTACCTGTGACATGTCACAGTTCTAAAAGAGCTCAGCATGGTTGTTTTTACTGTTGTTGTTGTGGTTCTTGTTTGGGATCGATTTTTGAAATGTGCACCAATTGGTCAGACAGCTTCCAAACCCCACCCACATTTGTCGCTTGACTCCACGCATCTTGGCGCCCCGTCAAAATAATATGGCTACCATCTTTGCTTTCTGGTGGGCCGAAGACCACAGGCCTGTTGGACTCTGCTGATTATACACTTCCCGGGTTTGTTGCATTAGATTTCCATCGGCTTTGTTTGGGTCGAGTGTTAATGACAATGAGGGACCCCCAAAAAATCTAATCATGTGTCGAATAAAAATGATAAGTGAGGTTCAATCAAGCCCATCAGCACGCATGCCACTCTTCTCCCCCCCCCAAAAAAAAAAAATAGTGTGGGCCTCGGACAGCAGGCCTGTAGGACTCCGCTGATTCTACACTGTCAGTGTTTGTTTTATTTCTCAAAGTTTTATTGTCAATATCTATAAAGATCATCACATCGCATTCATCACCATTCATCATCACTTGTCTCAAGAAACCAGGAAAACACTGCTCTTTATTGTGGAGATGCTATTTGCAGTAAATGTGATGTCACGCGTCACAGGCGACAACTGGAAATGAAAAAAGGGAATAAAACTTTAGAAATGCTACGTATGTTTGTATGTTTGTTTGTATGTGTGTATGTGTGTACTTATGTATGTATGTATGTATGTATGTATGTATATATATATATATATATATATATATATATATATATATATATATATATATATATGTATGTATGTCTATGTTTGTTTGTGTGTATTTATGAATATGTATATGTTGGGTGGTCGCTAGACTTCCGTTATTCTCAGGTTTTCCGTCTGTCTGTATGTATGTAATTGACAGCTCTGGAGGCCAGAGGAATCAACCGATTTTGATGAAACTTGACTAGTAGTTTCATACCAGGATCGAGTTTTATGCTTTTGAGCATCGTTGCTATGGACACCAGCGTTGCCTAGCAACGGGATTTGAAATTTTTGATATAAAAAAAAATTCGAAAATCTAAAATCGGCTTCTGCCCTTTTATGCGCACGAAAATCAACCTCTTTGTCAAAAAATTTCAGCCCCATCTGTCAAAAACTGTCTGATTAGTATGCAATTATATAGCGACCACCCATGTCACCTACCGGCTTGTATGTATATATTGTTGCGGGTCGATGACCGGTGGCGAGAACGACGCGAGGTGTGGAAAGTTACGTCGTATCCCACCAGACTCCCGGAATTGTGGGCCATCGCTCCGGATAATTCCGTGACGCGGTGGGTCGCTTCGCCGATGCGTAGCGTAGGGTCTTTTTGTCTGGAACCAATTTACCTAATTAACGACGTCTTCCGGGGAACCACGCCCTCTGTATGCCTTGCCTGATCCGGATCACTCGACCACCTACCAACTACCAACCAGAGTTCCGGATCGGATGCAGCCAAGCGGAACTACCAAGGACAAACTGGCTAGAATGAACAGATGATCGGGGATACAGACCCGCCGAAAAACTTAGATCCGAACCTTGTTGGACCAATGGAGGAAAAGACAAAAATGAACTGGGAACATTTCTACAATAATTTAGTTACAAGCACCAACAAAAGAAAGAAACAGAGCAGACTTACGTGGGAATACAACAGGCAAGATTTACAATGATCAACTAAAAACAATAAAAGACGGTGCCACACACTCAGACGAAAATAAACCCAGATGTTTGCAAAGGACCCCCACAGCCAGAGAGGGAGGTGAGCTGATATCGCAGTTCTCTCGGGTACCTGAACGTTTGAGGGAAAGGGATGCTCCGTGGTGCGGCACCAGTCAATGCTTGAGCAGCTCGGTCCACGGCCGCCTGCATAGAGACCATGTCTGTGAAGGAGCCCGGGTCGAGTAAAGGGTAGTCCGAGGCGGGGATCAGGGTTTACAGCTTACTCCCAAGACACTGACTTTCCTGTGCACTCGCTGTCCCTCTCAGCACTCAACCAATGAATGCTCCAACTCTCTCTCCCTCTCTGCCTCAACCAACGAACCCTCCGACTCCCTCTCTGCCTCAACCAACGAACCCTCCGACTCTCTCAGCCTCAACCAACGAACCCTCCGACTCTCTGTGCCTCAACCAAGGAACACTCGGACTCTTACTCTGCCTCAACCAACGAACCCTCCGACTCTCTCTGCCTCAACCAACGAACCCTCCGACTCTCTCTGCCTCAACCAACGAACCCTCCGACTCTCTCTGCCTCAACCAACGAACCCCCCGACTCTCTCAGCCTCAACCAACAAACCCTCCGACTCTCTCAGCCTCAACCACCGAACCCTCCAACTCTCTCAGCCTCAATCAACGAACCCTCCGACTCTCTCAGCCTCAACCAACGAACCCTCCAACGCTCTCTGCCTCAACAAACGAACCCTCCGACTCTCTCTGCCTCAACCAATGAACACTCCGACTCTCTCAGCTTTAACCAACGAAACCCTCCAACTCTCTCTCTGCCTCATCCAATGAACACTCCGACTCTCTCAGCTTTAACCAACGAAACCCTCCAACTCTCTCTCTGCCTCATCCAACGAACCCTCCGACTCTCTCAGCCTCAACCAACGAACCCTCCGACTCTCTCTGCCACAAACAACGAACACTCCGACTCTCTCAGCCTCAACCAACGAACCCTCCGACTCTCTCAGCCTCAACCAACGAACCCTCCCACTCTCTCAGCCTCAACCAACGAACCCTCCCACTCTCTCAGCCTCAACCAACGAACCCTCCAACTCTCTCTGCCTCAACCAACGAACCCTCCGACTCTCTCTCTCTCTGCGTCAACAAACGAACCCTCCGACTCTCTCAGCCTGAACCAATGAACCCTCCGACTCTCTCTGCCTCAACCAACGAACCCTCCAACTCTCTCAGCCTCAAGCAACGAAACCTCAGACTCTCTCAGCCTCAACCAACGAACTCTCCGACCCTCGCAGCGGAAAAGGAATGAACCATCCGACTCTCTCAGCCTCAACCAATGAACCCTCCGACTCTCTCTGCCTCAACCAACGAACCCTCCAACTCTCTCAGCCTGAACCAACGAACCATCCGACTCTCTCTCTGCCTCAACCAACGAACCCTCCGACTCTCTCTGCCTCAACCAATGAACACTCCGACTCTCTCAGCCTCAACCAACGAAACTCTCCAACTCTCTCTCTGCCTCAACCAATGAACACTCCGACTCTCTCAGCCTCAGCCAACGAACCCTCCGACTCTCTCAGCCTCAAGCAACGAACACTCCGACTCTCTCAGCCTCAACCAACGAACCCTCCGACTCTCTGTGCCACAACCAACGAACACTCCGACTCTCTCAGCCTCAAGCAACGAACCCTGCGACTCTCTCAGCCTCAAGCAACGAACCCTCCAACTCTCTCAGCCTCAACCAACGAATCCTCCAACTCTCTCTCTGCCTCAACCAACGAACCCTCTGACTCTCTCTCTCTGCATCAACCAACGAACCGTCCAACTCTCTCAGCCTGAACCAATGAACCCTCCGACTCTCTCTGCCTCAACCAACGAACCCTCCAACTATCTCAGCCTCAACCAACGAACCCTCCGACTCTCTCAGCCTCAACCAACGAACTCTCCGACCTCTCAGCCTCAAGAATGAACCATCCGACTCTCTCAGCCTCAACCAACGAACCCCCCGACTCTCTCTGCCTCAACCAACGAACCCTCCAACTCTCTCAGCCTGAACGAACGAACCATCCGACTCGCTCTCTGCCTCAACCAACGAACCCTCCGACTCTCTCTGCCTCAACCAATGAACACTCCGACTCTCTCAGCCTCAACCAACGAAACCCTCCAACTCTCTCTGCCTCAACCAATGAACACTCCGACTCTCTCAGCCTCAAGCAACGAACCCTCCTACTCTCTCAGCCTCAAGCAACGAACCCTCCGACTCTCTCAGCCTCAACCAACGAACCCTCCGACTCTCTCTGCCACAACCAACGAACACTCCGACTATCTCAGCCTCAACCAACGAACCCTCGGACTCTCTCAGCTTCAAGCAACGAACCCTCCGACTCTCTCAGCCTCAACCAACGAACCCTCCGACTCTCTCTCTCTCTGACTCAACCAATGAACCCTCCGACTCTCTCTCTCTCTCTCTCTCTGCGTCAACCAACGAACCCTCCGACTCTCTCAGCCTGAACCAATGAACCCTCCGACTCTCTCTGCCTCAACCAACGAACCCTCCAACTCTCTCAGCCTCAACCAACGAACCCTCCGACTCTCTCATCCTCAACCAAGGAACTCTCCGACCCTCTCAGCCTCAACGAATGAACCATCCGACTCTATCAGCCTCAACCATCGAACCCTCCAACTCTCTCTGCCTGAATCAACGAACCCTAAGACTCTCTCTGCCTCAATCAACGAACCCTCCAACTCTCTCAGCCTCAACCAACGATCCCTCCCACTCTCTCAGCCTCAACGAACGAACCCTCCAACTCTCTCTGCCTCAACCAACGAACCCTCCGACTCTCTCTCTCTCTGCGTCAACAAACGAACCCTCCGACTCTCTCAGCCTGAACCAATGAACCCTCCGACTCTCTCTGCCTCAACCAACGAACCCTCCAACTCTCTCAGCCTCAAGCAATGAAACCTCAGACTCTCTCAGCCTCAACCAACGAACTCTCCGACCCTCTCAGCCTCAACGAATGAACCATCCGACTCTCAGCCTCAACCAATGAACCCTCCGACTCTCTCTGCCTCAACCAACGAACCCTCCAACTCTCTCAGCCTGAAGCAACGAACCATCCGACTCTCTCTCTGCCTCAACCAACGAACCCTCCGACTCTCTCTGCCTCAACCAATGAACACTCCGACTCTCTCAGCCTCAAACAACGAAACCCTCCAACTCTCTCTCTGCCTCAACCAATGAACACTCCGACTCTCTCAGCCTCAACCAACGAACCCTCCGACTCTCTGTGCCACAACCAACGAACACTCCGACTCTCTCAGCCTCAAGCAACGAACCCTCCAACTCTCTCAGCCTCAAACAACGAACCCTCCAACTCTCTCTCTGCCTCAAACAACGAACCCTCCGACTCTCTCTCTCTCTCTGCGTCAACCAACGAACCGTCCAACTCTCTCAGCCTGAACCAATGAACCCTCCGACTCTCTCTGCCTCAACCAACGAACCCTCCAACTATCTCAGCCTCAACCAACGAACCCTCCGACTCTCTCTGCCTCAACCAACGAACCCTCCAACTATCTCAGCCTCAACCAACGAACCCCCCGACTCTCTCTGCCTCAACCAACGAACCCTCCAACTCTCTCAGCCTCAACCAATGAACACTCCGACTCTCTCAGCCTCAACCAATGAAACCCTCCAACTCTCTCTGCCTCAACCAATGAACACTCCGACTCTCTCAGCCTCAACCAACGAACCCTCCTACTCTCTCAGCCTCAAGCAACGAACCCTCCGACTCTCTCAGCCTCAACCAACGAACCCTCCGACTCTCTCTGCCACAACCAACGAACACTCCGACTATCTCAGCCTCAACCAACGAACCCTCCGACTCTCTCAGCTTCAAGCAACGAACCCTCCGACTCTCTCAGCCTCAACCAACGAACCCTCCGACTCTCTCTCTCTGCCTCAACCAATGAACCCTCCGACTCTCTCTCTCTGCGTCAACCAACGAACCCTCCGACTCTCTCAGCCTGAACCAATGAACCCTCCGACTCTCTCTGCCTCAACCAACGAACCCTCCAACTCTCTCAGCCTCAACCAACGAACCCTCAGACTCTCTCAGCCTCAACCAACGAACTCTCCGACCCTCTCAGCCTCAACAAATGAACCATCCGACTCTATCAGCCTCAACCATCGAACCCTCCAACTCTCTCTGCCTGAATCAACGAACCCTAAGACTCTCTCAGCCTCAACCAACGAACCCTCCGACTCTCTCAGCCTGAATCAACGAACCATCCGACTCTCTCTCTGCCTCAACCAATGAAACTCCGACTCTCTCAGCCTCAAAGAACGAACCCTCCGACTCTCTGTGCCTGAATCAACGAACCCTCCGTCTCTCTCTGCCTCAACCAACGAACCCTGCGACTCTCTCAGCCTCAAAGAACGAACCCTCCGACTCTCTCAGCCTCAAAGAACGAACCCTCCGACTCTCTCTCTGCCTGAATCAAGGAACCCTCCGACTCTCTCTCTGCCTCAACCAACGAACCCTCCGACTCTCTCAGCCTCAAAGAACGAACCCTCCGACTCTCTCTGCCTCAACCAACGAAACCTCCGACTCTCTCTCCCTCAACCAACGAACCCTCCGACTCTCAGCCTCAACCAACGAACCTTCCGACTCTCTCTCAGCCTCAACCAACGAACCTTCCGACTCTCTCTCAGCCTCAAGCAATGAACGTTCTGACTTTCTCTCTCTCTGCGTCAACCAACGAACACTCCGACTCTCTCTCAGCCTCAACTAACGAACCCTCCAACTCTCTCTGCCTCAAACAATGAACCCTCCGGCTCTCTCTGCCTCAACCAACGAACCTCCGACTCTCTCTGCCTCAACCAACGAACCCTCCGACTCTCTCTCAGCCTCAACCAATGAACTCTCCGACCCTCTCTGCCTCAACCAACGAACCCTCCGACTCTCTCAGCCTCAACCAACGAATCCTCCGACTCTCTCAGCCTCAACCAACGAAACCTCCGACTCTCTCTCCCTCAACCAACGAACCCTCCGACTCTCATCCTCAACCAACGAACCTTCCGACTCTCTCTCAGCCTCAACCAATGAACCTTCCGACTCTCTCTCTCTGCATCAACCAATGAACACTCTGACTCTCTCTCACCCTCAACCAACGAACCCTCCAACTCTCTCTGCCTCAAACAACGAACCCTCCGACTCTCTCTGCCTCAAACAACGAACCCTCCGACTCTCTCTGCCTCAACCAATGAACACTCCGACTCTCTCAGCCTCAACCAACAAAACCCTCCAAATCTCTCTCTGCCACAAACAACGAACCCTCCAACTCTCTCAGCCTCAACCAACGAACCCTCCAACTCTCTCTCTGCCTCAACCAACGAACCCTCCGACTCTCTCTCTCTCTGCGTCAACCAACGAACCGTCCAACTCTCTCAGCCTGAACCAATGAACCCTCCGACTCTCTCTGCCTCAACCAACGAACCCTCCAACTCTCTCAGCCTCAACCAACAAACCCTCCGACTCTCTCAGCCTCAACCAACGAACTCTCCGACCCTCTCAGCCTCAACGAATGAACCATCCGACTCTCTCAGCCTCAACCAACGAACCCCCCGACTCTCTCTGCCTCAACCAACGAACCCTCCAACTCTCTCAGCCTGAACGAACGAACCATCCGACTCGCTCTCTGCCTCAACCAACGAACCCTCCAACTCTCTCAGCCTCAACCAACGAAACCCTCAAACTCTCTCTGCCTCAACAAATGAACACTCCGACTCTCTCACCCTCAACCAACGAACCCTCCGACTCTCTCAGCCTCAAGCAACGAACCCTCCGACTCTCTCAGCCTCAACCAACGAACCCTCCGACTCTCTCTGCCACAACCAACGAACACTCCGACTATCTCAGCCTCAACCAACAAACCCTCCGACTCTATCTCTCTCTCTGCCTCAACCAATGAACCCTCCAACACTCTCTCTCTCTCTCTCTCTCTCTCTCTCTCTCTCTCTCTCTCTCTCTCTCTCTCTCTCTCTCTCTCTCTCTCTCTCTCTCTCTCTCTCTCTCTCTCTCTCTCTCTCTGCGTCAACCAACGAACCCTCTGACTCTCTCAGCCTGAACCAATGAACCCTCCGACTCTCTCTGCCTCAACCAACGAACCCTCCAACTCTCTCAGCCTCAACCAACGAACGCTCCGACTCTCTCAGCCTCAACCAACGAACTCTCCGACTCTCTCAGCCTCAACGAATGAACCATCCGACTCTCTCAGCCTCAACCATCGAACCCTCCAACTCTCTCAGCCTGAACCAACGAACCATCCAACTCTCTCTGCCTCAACCAACGAACCCTCCAACTCTCTCAGCCTCAACCAACGAATCCTCCGACTCTCTCAGCCTGAATCAACGAACCATCCGACTCTCTCTCTGCCTCAACCAACGAACCCTCCGACTCTCTCAGCCTCAAAGAACGAACCTTCCGACTCTCTCTGCCTGAATCAACGAACCCTCCGACTCTCTCTCTCTCTCTGCCTCAACCAACGAACCCTCCGACTCTCTCAGCCTCAAAGAATGAACCCTCCGACTCTCTCTGCCTCAACCAATGAACCCTCCAACTCTCTCTCAGCCTCAACCAACGAACCCTCCGACTCTCTCAGCCTCAACCAACGAAACCTCCGACTCTCTCTCCCTCAAGCAACGAACCCTCCGACTCTCAGCCTCAACCAACGAACCTTCCGACTCTCTCTCAGCCTCAACCAACGAACCTTCCGACTCTCTCTCAGCCTCAACCAACGAACCTTCCGACTCTCTCTCAGCCTCAAGCAATGAACGTTCTGACTTTCTCTCTCTCTGCGTCAACCAACGAACACTCCGACTCTCTCTCAGCCTCAACTAACGAACCCTCCAACTCTCTCTGCCTCAAACAATGAATCCTCCGACTCTCTCTGCCTCAACCAACGAACCTCCGACTCTCTCTGCCTCAACCAACGAACCCTCCGACTCTCTCTCAGCCTCAACCAATGAACTCTCCGACCCTCTCTGCCTCAACCAACGAACCCTCCGACTCTCTCAGCCTCAACCAACGAATCCTCCGACTCTCTCAGCCTCAACCAACGAAACCTCCGACTCTCTCTCCCTCAACCAACGAACCCTCCGACTCTCATCCTCAACCAACGAACCTTCCGACTCTCTCTCAGCCTCAACCAATGAACCTTCCGTCTCTCTCTCTCTGCGTCAACCAACGAACACTCTGACTCTCTCTCACCCTCAACCAACGAACCCTCCAACTCTCTCTGCCTCAAACAAGGAACCCTCCGACTCTCTCTGCCTCAAACAACGAACCCTCCGACTCTCTCTGCCTCAACCAATGAACACTCCGACTCTCTCAGCCTCAACCAACAAAACCCTCCAAATCTCTCTCTGCCACAAACAACGAACCCTCCAACTCTCTCAGCCTCAACCAACGAACCCTCCAACTCTCTCTCTGCCTCAACCAACGAACCCTCCGACTCTCTCTCTCTCTCTGCGTCAACCAACGAAACGTCCAACTCTCTCAGCCTGAACCAATGAACCCTCCGACTCTCTCTGCCTCAACCAACGAACCCTCCAACTCTCTCAGCCTCAACCAACAAACCCTCCGACTCTCTCAGCCTCAACCAACGAACTCTCCGACCCTCTCAGCCTCAACGAATGAACCATCCGACTCTCTCAGCCTCAACCAACGAACCCCCCGACTCTCTCTGCCTCAACCAACGAACCCTCCAACTCTCTCAGCCTGAACGAACGAACCATCCGACTCGCTCTCTGCCTCAACCAACGAACCCTCCAACTCTCTCAGCCTCAACCAACGAAACCCTCAAACTCTCTCTGCCTCAACAAATTAACACTCCGACTCTCTCACCCTCAACCAACGAACCCTCCGACTCTCTCAGCCTCAAGCAACGAACCCTCCGACTCTCTCACCCTCAACCAACGAACCCTCCGTCTCTCTCTGCCACAACCAACGAACACTCCGACTATCTCAGCCTCAACCAACAAACCCTCCGACTCTATCTCTCTCTCTGCCTCAACCAATGAACCCTCCGACTCTCTCTCTCTCTCTCTCTCTCTCTCTCTCTCTCTCTCTCTCTCTCTCTCTCTCTCTCTCTCTCTCTCTCTCTCTCTCTCTCTCTCTCTCTCTCTCTCTCTCTCTTTTTCTCTCTCTCTCTCTCTCTCTCTCTCTCTCTCTCTCTCTCTCTCTCTCTCTCTCTCTCTCTCTCTCTCTCTCTCTCTCTCTCTCTCTCTCTCTCTCTCTCAACCAACGAACCCTCTGACTCTCTCAGCCTGAACCAATGAACCCTCTGACTCTCTCTGCCTCAACCAACGAACCCTCCAACTCTCTCAGCCTCAACCAACGAACGCTCCGACTCTCTCAGCCTCAACCAACGAACTCTCCGACCCTCTCAGCCTCAACGAATGAACCATCCGACTCTCTCAGCCTCAACCATCGAACCCTCCAACTCTCTCAGCCTGAACCAACGAACCATCCAACTCTCTCTGCCTCAACCAACGAACCCTCCAACTCTCTCAGCCTCAACCAACGAATCCTCCGACTCTCTCAGCCTGAATCAACGAACCATCCGACTCTCTCTCTGCCTCAACCAACGAACCCTCCGACTCTCTCAGCCTCAAAGAACGAACCTTCCGACTCTCTCTGCCTGAATCAACGAACCCTCCGACTCTCTCTCTCTCTGCCTCAACCAACGAACCCTCCGACTCTCTCAGCCTCAAAGAACGAACCCTCCGACTCTCTCTGCCTCAACCAATGAACCCTCCGACTCTCTCTCAGCCTCAACCAACGAACCCTCCGACTCTCTCAGCCTCAACCAACGAAACCTCCGACTCTCTCTCCCTCAAGCAACGAACCCTCCGACTCTCAGCCTCAACCAACGAACCTTCCGACTCTCTCTCAGCCTCAAATAATGAACCTTCCGACTCTCTCTCTCTGCGTCAACCAACGAACACTCCGACTCTCTCTCAGCCTCAACCAACGAACCCTCCAACTCTCTCTTCCTCAAACAACGAACGCTCCGACTCTCTCTCAGTCTCAACCAACGAACCCTCCGACTCTCTCTGCCTCAACCAACGAACCCTCCGACTCTCTCTCACCCTCAACAAATGAACTCTCCGACCCTCTCTGCCTCAACCAACGAACCCTCCGACTCTCTCTGCCTCAACCAACGAACCCTCCAACTCTCTCAGCCTCAACCAATGAACCCTCCGACTCTCTCAGCCTGAACCAACGAACCATCCGACTCTCTCTCTGCCTCAACCAACGAACCATCCGACTCTCTCAGCCTCAAAGAACGAACCCTCCGACTCTCTCTCTGCCTCAACCAACGAACCCTCCGACTCTCTCTGCCTCAACCAACGAACCCTCCAACTCTCTCAGCCTCAACCAATGAACCCTCCGACTCTCTCAGCCTGAACCAACGAACCATCCGACTCTCTCTCTGCCTCAACCAACGAACCCTCCGACTCTCTCAGCCTCAAAGAACGAACCCTCCGACTCTCTCTCTGCCTCAACCAACGAATCCTCCGACTCTCTCTCAGCCTCAACCAACGAACCATCTGACTCTCTCTCTGCCTCAACCAACGAACCCTCCGACTCTCTCAGCCTCAACCAACGAACCCTCCAACTCTCTCTCTGCTTCAACCAACGAACCCTCCGACTCTCTCTCAGCCTCAACCAACGAACCTTCCGACTCTCTCTCAGCCTCAACCTGCGAAACTACCGACTCTCTATCTGCGTCAACCAACGAACCCTCCGACTCTCTCTCTCAGCCTCAACCAACGAACCCTCCGACTCTCTCTGCCTCAACCAACGAACCCTCCGACTCTCTCTGCCTCAACCAACGAACCCTCCGACTCTCTCTCTCTGCGTCAACCAACGAACACTCCGACTCTCTCTCAGCCTCAACCAACGAACCCTCCGACTCTCTCTCAGCCTCAACCAACGAACCCTCTGACTCTCTCTCTCTCTCTGCCTCAACCAACGAACTCTCCGACTCTCTCTCTGCCTCAACCAACGAACCCTCCGACTCTCTCTCTGCCTCAACCAACGAACCCTCCGACTCTCTCTGCCTCAACCAACGAACTCTTCGACTCTCTCTCTCTCTCTCTCTCTCTCTCTCTCTCTCTCTCTCTCTCTCTCTCTCTCTCTCTCTCTCTCTCTCTCTCTCTCTCTCTCTCTCTCTCTCTCTCTCTCTCTGCGTCAACCAACGAACCCTCTGACTCTCTCAGCCTGAACCAATGAACCCTCCGACTCTCTCTGCCTCAAGCAACGAACCCTCCAACTCTCTCAGCCTCAACCAACGAACGCTCTGACTCTCTCAGCCTCAACCAACGAACTCTCCGACCCTCTCAGCCTCAACGAATGAACCATCCGACTCTCTCAGCCTCAACCATCGAACCCTCCAACTCTCTCAGCCTGAACCAACGAACCATCCAACTCTCTCTGCCTCAACCAACGAACCCTCCAACTCTCTCAGCCTCAACCAACGAATCCTCCGACTCTCTCAGCCTGAATCAACGAACCATCCGACTCTCTCTCTGCCTCAACCAACGAACCCTCCGACTCTCTCAGCCTCAAAGAACGAACCTTCCGACTCTCTCTGCCTGAATCAACGAACCCTCCGACTCTCTCTCTCTCTGCCTCAACCAACGAACCCTCCGACTCTCTCAGCCTCAAAGAACGAACCCTCCGACTCTCTCTGCCTCAACCAATGAACCCTCCGACTCTCTCTCAGCCTCAACCAACGAACCCTCCGACTCTCTCAGCCTCAACCAACGAAACCTCCGACTCTCTCTCCCTCAAGCAACGAACCCTCCGACTCTCAGCCTCAACCAACGAACCTTCCGACTCTCTCTCAGCCTCAACTAATGAACCTTCCGACTCTCTCTCTCTGCGTCAACCAACGAACACTCCGACTCTCTCTCAGCCTCAACCAACGAACCCTCCAACTCTCTCTTCCTCAAACAACGAACGCTCCGACTCTCTCTCAGTCTCAACCAACGAACCCTCCGACTCTCTCTGCCTCAACCAACGAACCCTCCGACTCTCTCTCACCCTCAACAAATGAACTCTCCGACCCTCTCTGCCTCAACCAACGAACCCTCCGACTCTCTCTGCCTCAACCAACGAACCCTCCAACTCTCTCAGCCTCAACCAATGAACCCTCCGACTCTCTCAGCCTGAACCAACGAACCATCCGACTCTCTCTCTGCCTCAACCAACGAACCCTCCGACTCTCTCAGCCTCAAAGAACGAACCCTCCGACTCTCTCTCTGCCTCAACCAACGAACCCTCCGACTCTCTCTGCCTCAACCAACGAACCCTCCGACTCTCTCAGCCTCAACCAATGAACCCTCCGACTCTCTCAGCCTGAACCAACGAACCATCCGACTCTCTCTCTGCCTCAACCAACGAACCCTCCGACTCTCTCAGCCTCAAAGAACGAACCCTCCGACTCTCTCTCTGCCTCAACCAACGAATCCTCCGACTCTCTCTCAGCCTCAACCAACGAACCATCTGACTCTCTCTCTGCCTCAACCAACGAACCCTCCGACTCTCTCAGCCTCAACCAACGAACCCTCCGACTCTCTCTCTCTGCCTCAACCAACGAACCCTCCGACTCTCTCTCAGCCTCAACCAACGAACCTTCCGACTCTCTCTCAGCCTCAACCTGCGAAACTACCGACTCTCTCTCTGCGTCAACCAACGAACCCTCCGACTCTCTCTCTCAGCCTCAACCAACGAACCCTCCGACTCTCTCTGCCTCAACCAACGAACCCTCCGACTCTCTCTGCCTCAACCAACGAACCCTCCGACTCTCTCTCTCTGCGTCAACCAACGAACACTCCGACTCTCTCTCAGCCTCAACCAACGAACCCTCCGACTCTCTCTCAGCCTCAACCAACGAACCCTCTGACTCTCTCTCTCTCTCTCTGCCTCAACCAACGAACTCTCCGACTCTCTCTCTGCCTCAACCAACGAACCCTCCGACTCTCTCTCTGCCTCAACCAACGAACCCTCCGACTCTCTCTGCCTCAACCAACGAACTCTTCGACTCTCTCTCTCTCTCTCTGCCTCAACCAACGAACCCTCCGACTCTCTCTCTCTCTGCCTCAACCAACGAACCCTCCGACTCTCTCTGCCTCAACCGACGAACCCTCCAACTCTCTCTGCCTCAACCAACGAACCCTCCGACTCTCTCTGCCTCAACCGACGAACCCTCCAACTCTCTCTGCCTCAACCAATGAACACTCCGACTCTCTCAGCCTCAACCAACGAACCCTTCGACTCTCTCTCTGACTCAACCAATGAACACTCCGACTCTCTCCGCCTCATCCAACGAACCCTCCGACTCTCTCTGCCTCCACCCTGCGAATGGTGTTGTAATTTATAGATCTCCCTCAGCGGATCGGGGCCTTGGTGAAGCCAACGTCACTGTTCGCCCTGATTGGATGGGGCTTCCATGGGGCCACCCTTTCTGGGCGGGCTTTCAGCCATACCGGAAGGCCCACTTCCTCCACTTGTCTGGACTCACCAAAAAGGTACTACAGAAAGATTCTGCCAAGCGAGTCGCCGGTTTGGCGAGTAGGCGAACTCGCGCTTGTTCAGCCCATGCGAGAGTAGCAAGTGAGAGTCCGAGTGGACAGCGGGTGAACAGTGGTACGTTTGTTGGAGGGGATATAAAGATTTATTAACCTAACTAAAAAACATGGCAATGCACCCTTTTAATTTTCCACTAAACACAAGGAAGGGATCTATCTACACATGCTTAACGGCATAACTAACTTCAGGACAACTGTATGTTTGCATGCATATGGATCCTAGAACAGTAACAATACGTATGTATGTATGTATGTATGTATAATGTATATATGTATGTATGTTGTCTTACTTTGAACATCCTTATGATTGCTGATTAGTCAACATGTCGAATCGCGTTTTTATCACGTTTGCTTATTCACCCTTTGCGTGCTGCATTGTTTTCAGCCTTATCACCCTGAGCGAGAGTTTCATGCTCCATTGCCCTGAGAGAGTTGTGAAATAACACCCGATTTCCGATGGAGGGTATTTGGAAGGAATGGAAATGGGAAGGCAGCACGATGGGAGGGAGGGAATGGGAAGGCGGTGAAAGGGGTGAGAATGGGAATGTGGCATGAGGAGAGGGGAAGGAATGGGAAGGCAGCACATGAGGAGGGGAGGGAATGGGAAGGTATAGTCCCTCCTCATAGTCCTCCCACACATTCCTCCCCACAGTCCTCCCACCATTCCTCCCCACCGTCCCTCCACAGATTCCTCCCCACCGTCCCTCCACAGATTCCTCCCCACACATTCCTCCCCACACAGTCCCCCCACACATTCGTCCCCACAGTCCCCCCACACATTCCCCCCCACACATTCCTCCCCACACAGTCCCCCCACACATTCGTCCCCACAGTCCCCCACACATTCCTCCCCACACATTCCTCCCCACAGTCCCCCCACACATTCCTCCCCACACATTCCTCCCCACAGTCCTCCCACCATTCCTCCCCACAGTCCCCTCACACATTCCTCCCCACCGTCCCTCCACAGATTCCTCCCCACACATTCCCCCACACACATTCGTCCCCACAGTCCCCCCACACATTCCCCCCCACACATTCCCCCCCACACATTCCTCCCCACACAGTCCCCCCACACATTCCTCCCCACACATTCCTCCCCACAGTCCCCCACACATTCCCCCCCACACATTCCTCCCCACAGTCCCCCACACATTCCTCCCCACACATTCCTCCCCACAGTCCCCCCACACATTCCTACCCACACCTTCCTCCCCACACAGTTCCCCCACACATTCCTCCCCACAGTCCCCCCACACATTCCTCCCCACAGTTCCCCCACACATTCCTTTAACCTTCTCCAGGTCAACACTAAAAGTGCATGCTCACCGGCGATTTACTCAACCTTACACGGATTCACTCGCACGGATTTCCCCACACCTGCAATGGACAGTGTTCAGAGTAAAAATGCCTGACACTAATTGACCATTTTAACTCACCCTATATCACAAGCACAGTGTAATCAAATCATTGGATTTATGTTCCGCGGACTGAGATGAAACGATCTGTTTTGAGGATAAATTGAATCAACAGACCTTTTATGACTTTTTTTTTTTTTTTTTTTTTTTTTTTTTTTTTTGTTTGTATACCTTGGTCGAGGCTCGTATGAGAGCTAACACACAATTCACAGCAAGGAGGCATGAGACAAGAGGGGTGGGAGTGGAAGGGACTAAAACATTGGGGAACAGACACAGGTGAACTGTGGAAGGGAGAGGGATGGGGATGGGACGGGGAACATGGCGAGGAGAAGATGGACATTACAGGGACTTTCAGGAAGGAAAGCAGGAGAATTGAAGGAAGTGGGCTTGGGTGGATTATCGGGGGTAGAAAAGATCGAGGATTTGGATGGGGGAAGATAAGAGGTGGTGGTGAACAGCTGTTTTGAAAGCCTGGAGGGAAGAATGGGAAAGAATAGAGTGAGGAAGTTTATTACAAAGGCGGGAAAAAGAGGAATGAAAGAGTGAAGATGAGCAGTGATTCGTGATTTTGGTATTTTTACCAGAAGGGGGTTGTTGGCGGACCTTGAGCGCCCTGTGGAAATGTGGTTGGGACAAATCGCAGAGAGAGCAGGGGGGGCAAGGCTGGAGAGGAGTCGGTAGAAGACAGAAAGACCACCGACCAACCTGCGGTGATTGAGTGAGAGGCCCAAAGACTCAGCTTCATTGCGGGAGATGCCAATGATCTTAAAAGCCCTGGTTTCGACAGCGTGAAGTCGAGAAAGGTGGGAGGCAGGAGCACCAGCCCAGAGGGGAGAGCAGTACTCCATCAGGCTACGGACAAAAGCTTTGTAAGTAGTCAGGAGCTCAAGAGGGCCGAGGAAGGACTTTGCACGACGGAGGATTCCCAGTCGGCGACTGGCTTTTGAGGCAAGGTTGGAAATGTGACTTTCCCAGGAAAGGTCATGGCAGATAGTGAGACCCAGAAGCTTGAAAGAAAAGACTTGTCCCTATACATCATTAATACAACTCCAAATTTCATGAATAGACCTTAATCAAAATTTGATCACCTCCTCTGTATCACTACTGTCATGCATGTGTAATATGTAGATGTGACCTGGGCATTTTTGATTCCCGAATATTTCTTTTTCCATCAGTGATGACCATTAATTATTTTTAAAGTAGTCAGCAGGAAACAACATATACCATTATATCCTTTCCTGATCACTATCTGGAAAGAAATGGCAAACCACCTCATGTAATCCTTGCACTGAGGTATTCAAACTCTAATGTTGCCACCAGTTGCCATGTTTTCCACAATGACATGCTCACCTGCAGGCATCTCCCTGCAGCAAATTCATTTTACTTTCATCCATTTATACAATGAGCAACCTGTACCTACCTGTATGCTACAACATGTGGTGCCCTCCAACTGGTTAGCTCACTCAGTGCCACGTTTGAATCCATAACACTTACCATCAATTTTAAATATTTCTCCTCCTGTGCCAACCAGCATGCGAGGTACCACAATGTCCAAAAGGTTCCAATCAATTTTTGACATCATCCAACCACAAACTTCCGCTCCAGTGATTCCCACCCAAACATGATGCACCCCACCAAGGACAGGCAAGTAAGCCAAGCAAGCATGCCATCGCTGGCACACCCACCAGCTACAAACTCCTGCCATAATTGACTGCTGAAACCAAACTAGCAACCAAACGCAATCAATGATGCATCCAAACCATCTGACAACACCTATTCACATCGATACCATAATAGCTTTGTTATGCTTAAATAATTGTAGTTCTTGTATCATAATTCCCGTATACACATATAATCAAGAAATATAAACTGAAAAATATCCTAAGCTTAAACATTTTACCTCTTTGACGGTTAATTTTCTTGTTTAATTTCCCCACATTAAAAACACCTTTGTCTGCAATCAATTTCACCAGCGAGTCAGACATGAGCTGCAAACCCCCTCTTTCCCTCTTCAGCAAAAGACACACATCCAGGTAAGACAAATTCCTTCACGTCACAGCAGGCCATCCCCACTGCCTTCAATTCCTCAATGACGTTTTACTCCAGTGAAATTCACTGCTGTTCCACGTTAACATCACCTCTCCATTTAAGATGGTTTATTTTGTAATTGTCTCGCACAGAGGGCATACATTTCACAAACTATGCCAACCAAGGACGACACACACACACATTCTCTTTATTTGGTCATGAAAATGCTCTCAGTGACACTTGATTCACAAATTTATGATAAACACTTTCCAATTTACCGAGCTTTCTCGTGGTTTTTATCTTTCTCTTTCCAACAGCAACTTTCTTATAGGCCATGGGCTACATATGGCTAGTGTGGGGGAAAAATTTATATTAATGTATTTTAAATTGTAACAAATGGAGTTTCAGAAATGTAACTTCTATGCTGCAAATTGAATTGGCTGTCATCTCTGGCCAAAAGACTTTTGCCCTAAATGATAAGAAATGTGTTGTTCTGGAGCAGAGTGACCGAGCTGATAAATGAACTTTTGCTTAGAAAATGTACGAAGTGGCTTTTGTCTAAAGGACACATCTACAGTCTGGGTGAATATCCCCCAACCTCTCTCTCATGGAAGTATAAATAATTTGAAAGGCACATTGTTCTCAGTACGAGCATGTGAGGAAGTATAGTTTGTCAGTGGCTCGTACTCCTTGGAACTGACCAAGTACCAAGTTAGAATAAAACTCTCTGATGTAATGTAGAAGTGAATTGAATCGGGTTGGTCTAACTGTTAACTAAAGTAAGAATAAATGAAATAGAACCAAATAATATTGCAATCAAATGGGGATTCTTAAGTTCATTGTACAAGGGTGAGAAGTGTATGGTGTATAATTAGGAAATAAATTGTTTCACAAGGAAGGACTTGTGTGGACATCAGTTTTATCGGTGCTGATAGGGTTTTTGTAGGGTTTTATAATCAAATCGGACAAACGTTAAACTCTGTCTGAAGTCAAATAGGATTCCACAATCGACCAGTTAGAATCCTTCAGGAGGACAACGATCACAACAAGGTGGGTTTAAAAAATCCACATCACTACCATGCCCCCCCCCCACATCTCAATGAACCTATGTTTTTCTGAATCCCCTGGATGTGCCGAATAAGAAATTGAATGTTAACATTGAAAATATAGGGATACACTTCCGGTTTTGACCCTATAACTAATGGTACCCTAAAAACCGCTAATCGCTGCTCCGACACTTTCATGTTTCACATTTTTTTATTTTACTGATAAATATGGCAAAGATAATCAATTTAAAAGTCATTCATAGCATTCTAGTAGGCAACGGAATTATTTTAATACCAATATTATCCAGATACATTGATAATAAGTTACGAAGTTACATTTTAAACTTTGTTGGTGAATGCTGAAAGTTGGTCCAAACCCCACTTTCAAGAATGATTCTCGTGCATACATTGTAATTGTGTTATTATTATTTGTAATTTAGCACCAACAAAATAATCATCGACTTGATGGGTACATGTAGTTATATAATTATAATCATGCAACACTCCTCTCATTAATAAGCACATTTGAAATATCAATGTTCATACATAGGTTTAATGAGAATCACTCTCTGAACTGTCTCCAGCAGGATAGTCTGTTCCTGCAGGAAGTGGATCATCATCATCTGATTCGTCCTCATCATCAGTCGGTGAACCTTCAACAATATCTATTAATTGTTGTGGAAGTACATCTCCGTCATACCATAACGGCTCCATTTTGCCATCAACCATTGTCCAACCATGGCCATCAGTAGCCAGAGGGATATCAGGATCAGTGAAATGCGCTCTCTTCCATATTCCAACCTGATAATTCACTCTCCTGATATGTTGCTCTAACGATTTTCGGCATGGAGGTAGATTAGCGATATCAATGTTGTGTGAAGTTTTGATTGATGTGTCATTATCTGTGTCACACAACTGGCTCATCTTAAGGAAGCGTGCTTCATCAACTCTGCGCATGCATGGCCTTTCGTAAATGGCACACGTGAACTCGTCAAGATCGTCTACGAGCTCTGTACGTACATGCCAGGAGTCTCCCAGCCAAGCAAGCACTGGCACAAATTTGGGCATCTGCAATAGTTTCTTGAGAGGTTTCACTTTTCCTAATCCTTTGAAGGCGCTTGTGGAGTCGCATCCACTGTATGCATGGAGTGCCATCAGAGCTGTACAGTGTTGCTGGGTTTAACCTCGTGACATATCACTCACATTTAGCAGTCTTTTCTTGTTTCCAGTGCAAGTGTCAAACAAGATGGTGACATTAGCGATTGTGGGTGCATAGTGGAGAAGTATAAAGAATACAGCAGTGTCTGGACTCTTCACCCTCAAGTACATGTAACTCTGACTACTACCATGTTTACAATATAGGATGAGACACGAATCAGATTCCTCCTGGGTTGACTTGAGCATGGGAATTTATCTTCTATGTGTTGACAGACCATCATCAATTGTCAGGAGGTATGCAGTGCCTTCACAGATTAAAGTCACTTGTCTTCCTTGTAGCTTCTTGGCACATGCATCTTGGCTCCAGAGTCGAGTGAGTAGTGCAATAAACTGTTGCTTGCTGACATCATTGCCCAAGAACAATTTCCAGTCAGATGGTTTGTTGGTGTTCTCTCCTTTGATAATCAGTTTTTCACCACAACCTCGTCTTAGTCGCTCCATTGCTTTCACAGAGTTAGGCATGTAGGAATCTGTGCTGAAAACATCACCTAACGGTGGCATTATATCAAACACTTTGGAACATATCTGGCTAAAGTTTCCTGGTGTTTCTTTCATGTAGTAGAATACAGCATTACCATCATGAATTGCTAGCTTTTCACTTGATGGGGTACTACAGCATCCTCATGACCCTTTGTGAGATGATGCAACGCCTTAGACTTGTCCGTCTTTGCTAAGAAACCATCAGCAGTCCCTATACTGTATGGCACAGGAGTTAATGGGTATGTCATCAGTTCCTTAAGATCCAGTTGTACGCCTTGGCTTTGGGATTTCATGAGGAGTTGGAAGGTGACATTTCCTTGTTGTTTGTACTGCATAACTCTATTCGTTGTTGTCTTTACCTTGCTTTTCTTACTCATGTGTCCTAGAGTCATTAGGTTCATGCGCTTTACTGGCTCAAAGAAGTCCTTTCCACTCTCCAGACGTGAAGCAATAAACACTTCCTTTACCTTTCTACCTGCTTGTTTTGCACGGAGTACATCTTTCTGTACAGCTAATGATGCAGCAGCACCTGATGAGAGAATCAGCAGTTGATCTGGACTATCTACAGTGAACGGATTCAGGAAACTCTCCACTGCCTCCATTGTTCTGCACACCAGCTTTTCACTTTTCAATACTTCTGCAGGATGTAAATCACGGTGTTTGATTCCTTCGGTGGATCCCGACAACATATCGGCCATACTGAGCTTCGTGTTCACATACTGTGATCTGGCATGTGTTGTTCTCACCCAACGTTGGTAGGCATCATGATTGGTTAGAACACCTGACACAACAGTACCACTTCCACCTGCACTGCCATGGGATTTGGCATGACGCATGAATGTTTCCTCCATGGTTTTATCATTGGCACATCGATTTCCAGGAATGAAAGAACGAGCAACACTGATTGCACCTCTCCTCATCAACTCTGTGGCTTCTGGATGGGATATTTCGATATTTGCAATGAACAAAGAGAAGAATGTATCTGGATATCTGGAATCAATTCTGGAATAAAGAGAATATGGAATGTATCTGGATAAAAGATATCTGGCATAGTTCTGGCCTCCAAAACTAAAGAATAAGTCAGACATCAGATGAAGACAATGGGCATAGAGAAGGAAGTCTTGTGCTTCCCAGCATGTGTGAGTGTTAACACCAGCCATACGTGGTCCATGTATGATACCCAGAATTGGGCAGTTGTACCAAGGTTTCCTGTCTTGGAATCATCCCGATATTGCATAAATCCCTCGATGTACCTTTTCAACTCCTCGTCTGCAAGTGCTGTATTCATGGTTTCCTCAGATGGGGTATGTGTGATATCATATAGAACCTTCTTTGATTGTTCTGTTAGAGATGTAAACACATCAGCTTCGTTATGGCTTGCCAGATATTGTGAAAGAAGAAGTCTCTCTAGACATTCCAGGATGACTTTGTGGCAGTTCATTGCTCTGTCATAGTGTTTCCCTGAGAGCACACCCTCGATGGAACCAGATACTATTAAGCCTGCTGCCAACAGTATGTCAGAGAGCCTTGATCCATTCATCTTCTTTCCAATCATCTTCATGTAGGCACATATCAGGTGGAACGTCCCAATGAGGATGACGTGCTTCTCGTATCTGACCTGGTTGTTGCAAACGAGGGGATAAGTCTTCATACATACCCCAAAGTCAAACGTAGTGATGGTGTACCTTTGCTTGACTTCATTTGTGGCTTCTTCAGCATAACGTAAACACTCCTGTACTGTTTTATAGTCAGTAATGGGGCTAGCTATGACAGGGTAGTAATCTATGGTGGTGAGAGTCTCGGGTCTCTGACCAGACATTGAGATGATTCCTGTCCATCCAGGTACTTGTTGTGACATACAATTTTGTTGTCGTATCAGCATCCACAAGAAATGGTTGATTCTGGCTTTGTGTTGGGCATCTTCACCACCGGGGTATGTTCGCTGCACAATCGTTATCTGAGGACTCCTACGCTGGGTGACATAACAATCTGGAAGACATTCAGATGATTGGATGTTTAGAGAGCGTTGTTTTGTTGTCATATTCCGTGGAATGGATGGTATTTCTACACGAGTACCTCCGTGGTCCTCTGGTCTCCCTTCTATATCCTGCAGCATCATACCATGGGCAGTGTGGATTGATCCCATTCCAGTGAGGTTATTTAGTAGTTGATCAAAGTTGTCAAATTTAGAGTGAAAGACAGAAGGTGCATCTGGAGATCGGATGATTTGAGTTGACAAGAAATTTGAAGTTTCACCCACAGCCAATGCGAGAGCTGTTTCTAGTTCCAATGAAAATGAGTAGTTCTCTGAATGTCCCATTCGATTCAGTAAGGTGATCAGTCGCTCACTCCTGAACAGGTGGCGGAGTGTCATGCATATCAACATGTGTTTTGGGAGTTTCCACTCACCATTGGTAGCTGCTCGACAAATGTCTTGTCCTATTGAGTATACCAGTCGATGTGACTTCGATGTACGAGTGGTGGCTTTTCCACCTTTGACATAGCTGAGAAATTTCTCGAGTTATGATGGTACAATATCCTTCACATCTCCAAGATCTTGAGCAGTTGGTGGCCATTTTAGTTCATTGGACATAGCAAAACTGTCAAAAATCACCCGAAGCAGTATGTTCCAGCTTCTTGTATCATATCTGTCAAAGCTAGCTCGTATGCTAATCGGACTGCATTGTTCACATCAATGTCAGAACTATATACAATATAGGACTGCATTTTTGCTGAGGAATACAGTTTGCAGAAGGCCAATCTGTCCTTGTACTCTTCGTGTTTCTCAAGTTTGATTTTGAAGTTTTCTCCACGAAAGTTTGGATTTGCGAACTCTGTAAGTTCCAAGCTGGCTATGTTTGTCTTGACAAGATCAAGAGTTTCACCATCAGTTTCACCATCGTTTCGTTTTCGTTAGTTTCACCATCTTCTTGTCTCGTAGAACATCAGTGTCGATTACCTCACACACATCGTGAAATGCATGATTATGTTCCTCCATCAGTTGAACTTGCTTATCTTTGTTCTGGACATTGGTACTTCTCCACTTGTCTGGCTTCTGTAGGTACTTTGTTCCACACGACTTGTGAAATTTGGCTTCACATGCAAACAGATCCTGGCATCTAATCCGTGTGAGCAGTTTTTCGTCATTTGTCTTCTCGGCTATCTCTAAAATTGTTTGCCAACCATCAGAAATAAAGCTACTCATGCCTGCGGTCTTCCACACCCCCTTGCTTTTAACTTTTTTCCTTCCTTCAGAATTGCAAAAAATACAGTCTGGTGCAAACAACATATGATCTGCTGAACTGCATCTTCTTGGTTGGGAACATGATGGTTCTTGTGAATCCGAGTGTCTAGCCCAACGATTGATGTTCATGGTGAAACGCTGATAACACACCCTATGATAACCATGATGGTGCTCTTTTATGAAATCAGGAATAAGATTACACGTGTCCTTCATCTGGTGAACAGAACCTGCATGTTGGGTGAGTCTCTTATCACGAATCTCTTTCAATTTATCCAATTTTTGGTTACCATCCTCATTTGCAGATAATTGTAGCAATGGTCCATATTGTAATCCTGGGAGATGCACAATGCACACTAGCAAACTACAATCTTGGACACCCTTTTAATCGCTTTGGGGGAGGCGCATTCTAGTCACCGAGGTCTGATGAATTAGACATCATCCAGGTGAAATCTGAAAATAGAAAAACAAAAAAGAATTGAGGAATAAAATCAAAGTGGAAATATTTACTTGTCAAGCTTAATGAATTGTTCTTTGAGTACTAGATTCTGTAATAGAAAACAAAACTTATCAGTAAAATAAAAAATGTGAAACATGAAAGTGTCAGTCAGTGCGTGAATATCCCTGGATAGGGGTATGCTCATTCAAATGACTGTGATTTTGGCAATATGTACTGTAACAACTTATCAGACATAAGAAAATAAGCAGAATAGTATGAGCTATTATTTGGTATATCAAATCTGAACATTGACCTTCATTGAGCCATTCTACAAGTTGATATGATGAGGCATAGAAATCATGACCAACATGGAGCAGCGATTAGCGGTTTTTAGGGTACCATGAGTTATAGGGTCAAAACCGGAAGTGCATCCCTATATTTTCAATGTTAACATTCAATTTGTTATTCAGCACATCCAGGGGATTCAGAAAAAAAACATAGGTTCATTGAGTTTGGGGGGGGGTGCATGGTAGCCACATGTAGCCCATGGCCTATTAGGTTTTCAAGTCTATTCCGGTTGAATGTGTCTCCTTCAAGGAAGTTTAATTTTTGTTTTTTCGGTCCACTCTGCCGATAACTTCACATCCTTTGAAGTACCTGTTTCATAGATCTTATACATATATTCAGCATTTGACACACTCGTGCGAGCATTGCCATGCTTTGGCTTTTGGAGGTGGTTTTGCATTTCCTTATTTTGCAGTCGCTTTGAGTGCAAGTCAGTCCTCAGAAATCAAACTTTATTTTAACTTTTGTATTGATTTGTGCAAAGCGGCTTTTTCCAACCCCTTAAGCCCTCAGCTCACATAAACTTGGTGCCTAATCCACCTCTGTCACTAAGCCTAAAGCAAAATCTGCCCCTCTCTGCCAACCCTTGACTTCGTGACATATTTATTATGCAGTGCCCTTTGCTGTTTCCAGACTTGGCAGTTTTACAACTTTCTGTGCAATGCCTCCTGCCACTGCCTGTGACTGAGCACTTCTAAAACAACCTGACAAGATGTTAGACTAACTAAAGGAACTATAAGTCACTTGCCTCTTATGGAGTATTTTATTCACCACATCGGGCAAACCTGACACTATTCTCGGATCCTCTTTATTTTATACAATAAACAATCTTGTATTCTTACCTTTAAATTTTGGTTCGGTCAAGTGCTATGTCTACAGAGAGAAGGCAGGCAAGTTGCATGAGGAGAGCAAAACACCCCTATCCAGAGATTTCAAATGGTATCTTACCTTTTTGAATACCCCTTGGCTCCAGGTGCTTGCTGTGAGCCCAGCAGAGGACCCCTCTCCTTCTCCAGGCTCAGCATGCCCTGCTCGCTGTGCCTAATTCCACAGTGGAATATTTGAATACCTATAAATCACAACAGACTTTATAATCCTCCAATTAAGATTGTTTATTGAATTACAGAAACACACATGTGGAGCAAAAGCCTTTTGTGAATCCAAGCAATCCCTAACTACATGTGACATTACTTTCAGTATACATATTAATTGAATGAGTCGTGGTATATGCCATAAGCATATTTTCCAGGAAAACTAATTATTCAATGTCAAACTACAAAAGGGTTTTCAAAGCAGAAATAATTAAAAGAGTGAGAAAAATATCTCCCTATTTGGATTTGTGTGCACCTGGCGGAATGAGGGGGTGTGGGATAGAGACCCTCAGTTTAGCATGTGCATTGGCCAGAGCATCTCTCTCATACAGATAAGAAGAACAAGACATGCAGTGTTTACCAAAGCCCTTGACCACTGTGGTCAAATCTACCTGCACAAGTATCTCCAACATTTATTTATTAAATACCCTCTCACACACAAGAGTTGTGTCAAATAAGAAGCTTTGCCACAGTGATGTCTTCCATTTCTCAAAGTCGCAAGATTCGCTCGCTTACGCTCACTCATGTTTTGCCTTTTCAAACTGGTACAAATTACTTTGTCATAGCGCTCCTCTTTGAAACTACTTCCCCCACACCTTCTGGGGGCTGGGCTTCTCCCACTTTCATATAGTTATTTATTCAATCAAATTGAGTAGCCATAATGAGAGTATGTTTTATTTTCAGGAATAACTTAATTTATTCATCAATTAAAAATAATGCAGTGGTAGCCCGTTAAAACCCCCAACCCCATTTTTTATTTATACTTATACTTTAAACCCAAAATGTAATGTATTTATTCCATCACTCATGATATATCTTTCATCATCAAATGATGTTAGAGCTTTCTTACTAACAGTCCCTGAGAATATTTTGTGTAAATTATTTTGAATAAGATTAATCTCTCCATAAGATTAAGATTCTCTTCATTACACATTCAATGTAATGTTGAAAGTTCATGGTCTCTTTGAATGCACTCTTTTTTAGACCTTTAAGTTTCTTTTCACATTTGAATTCATTTAATCCTCTCGTTAAGTATTTATAAGCATATGCCTTTGATCTAACACTCACAAAGTCACTTAATATCTTTTCATCGAATTCATCTTTAAATTTTCCAACAACCTTTTTATTCTTATTTGAAAAGAGTGGGTTATTAGGATCATAATTACTTGAATCATAAATATCTACATCTTTCATATCCTGACACACATCATCTAATTTATCTCCAGTATAAAGATATCTATTCCAATATATAGCAATAAATATTCTCACCATACCTTTTCTTGAGATTATTAGAAAAAGTACTTTTAAATAACGAAAACAGATGTTCCCATATAAATCAGTTTATACATCTTTACACTCTCTTTATTCAAATGAACAGCACCAAAATTATCTGCAAATATTTCTTGTCTTTTAAAGCTTGCTTTATTTATCAACTTATCCGCCTGCACCCAAGTTGTAGCAAGTCTTCCATTTTTTCTCTTCCTTATATTTTCCATTGTTTTACCGAATACAGAATTATTCATCAACTTATAAAAGTACTTCTCAAAAGCATTATTAGCCTTTGTTCTCATCCTCGTATTAAAATCAATACATTGACCTAACCAATGACTTTGACTAAACTTTATTACCCGATGTACCTTTTTAACTTGTAGTCCTGCTTCAATAAATTTCTTTAGATTTATTTGATGTAAAACATACTTCTCTTTGTCAAACAATGTTGTTTGTAATTTAGTTGTCGGAATATATTGAAACTCATTTGAAGAACTGAAGAAATGTTGACAACCACTGAATAGCTCTTGACTGAGGATCTCTTTTTTATAAAGATGTATAAAGATATTCCAGAGAAAGCATTTATTATCAGTATTTTTCAAATTAATTATTGCCTTTTTATTCTATTTATCCTGAGCTAACTCAATATAAGAAGTCTTGAGCGGAGTGCATTTAAGAATATGAAGATTGATACATGAAACATTCCCAATGTTGGACCCACTACCTTGCTGTTGTTCTTATAATTCAAATCTAATAAGCTCTTCAAAGGTAGATTGAAGGAAGCTATCAATTGATGGAATAAGGTGTGGTGGATTCGTTCTCATATTAATTTTTTCAAAAACATTACCTTCTCTTGAGAAGGTAAAGGATGCTCCAAGATATATGTTGAATGATTTATGCTTTTTCAACATTCCACTTACACCTGTGACAATTGAATCCTTTGAGATATGAATTGCTTCTCAAATCGATGTTACACTAATATAAAATCTCATAAGTTTTACCTCCATCCAATCTTTAAAAGTTCTTTAAAGAGTTGTTATTTCAAATGTTTTTTTGTCAATGACATCTCCCGCTCATCCAATTTTCTTCTTATTTCTCTTCAAGTTTCTTTCAATGTTGTTTTCTTGTTTTTGTAATTAAAGGTGTTTTTTAGAACCATTTTAAGACATCCTTAAAACAGACATCACAAGGTTTTGTTTCTCGTTCAAATGGAGATATTGGTCTGAAAAGATTGAATGTGTGTTTTATGGTTTGAAGCTGTTTTTTTTTTATAACATTTATATTCATAATTACAAATGTCGCAGTACATTGTCTTCACCATATTAATATGGCAAAACTTTGCTGAAACAAGAATTTTCTTGATGAAAATCCCATTATATTAATTTATGAATCTGTGCTTAAAACCATTTTACCGACCAACTTTTTTCTTTTTCACTGAATAAATACAAGGTATCAAGACACAAAAGACGTTTCAATCAATCTCTACATTTGTTAAAGATACTAATAAATATGTTGAGGATGTAATTGATTGATTGAATTAAGATAAATACAACAACTATTGGATAAAGACAATTATGGTGAATAATATCAGTTCTTCAATTTCCTTCAGTGGAAGGGCTTTTCGTATATTTGGAAGAATATCAATTAACCCTCAACGGCTCGTATACCAACACTCACACATTGGCACACCTGGGGTCAATTTGACCCCATTCAAAATGGTCATTGATTTGGTCGATACACAAGCCAAATGTTGCAACATTTTTCAAATATATCATACCCAGTTTGTAAAAAACAGTGTAAAACATTGAGAAGTTGATGATACATATGAAATGTATTCAATATCTAGTGATTTCCGGAACAAAAACAATCAGAAATTAATGTGCGAATGGCTACACATTTTACTAATTAACTTTTTACACAGAAAGCAGCAACAGCATAATATACAAAATTAAAATATGGCAGTTTCCATAATAATGAAAGAAATATGAGTCATTTTTCATTGTAGTGTCTCGATTTATGAGGTTCATTGTTCTAGTTACGCTTCGCAATTTGTACAAGTAGTAACAGTGGTTGAATGAGTACCACAAACATATTTGCTGCAATTTAATCAGACAGTTAAGGTCTTATTGTCCTGTGGCCTTCTGCATAATTGGCATCGTTTCCTGGCAGGACTTCTAGCCTGGTGTGGTCTCTGGATTGCTGCAGCAACCTTTCCAAGTTGATGTAATGCGGTCACTACAGCCGGCTGGAGAACATGAACATTCTGAGTGTCAAGTCAATCCAGTCGTTGGTGAGGCCGTATGCCAACTGCTTGAGGTATTTACGACCTCGACCACGTGGCCTTTCTGCTATGGCCTGGCCTTACTGAGCATTCTCATTATCAGACTGATTGTAAGAATGTCCGGAATCAGCAGATATTTCATCTGGCTGTTCATCAACGTCAGAAACCTGATCTTCATCTGATGTATCACGGACTGCAGCCTGATCTGGGATGTGGGAATCATCATCGCTTGGATCAGATAAAGACTCACTGTCACTTTCATCTTCTAATATTTGTCTAAGATACATTAATCAGCAACAGAATACCGTGCTCTCCTTTGGTTGGCCATGGTTTGAAGGAAAATGCAAATACACTAGCATTATTAACTGCAGTTTCGATTTCTGGAATATCCCATTTCCAGGAATGAGCAATTCCTGGAACCATTCCAATCCCCTTTTTGTCACAGAATGATACAGATTATAACAGTATGAAAACAATTGGGAAACACCTTTATTGTTCTTTGAGAAATAATAACAATTCCAGAAAAGAAAACGGGATAAAGTGTTCATAGTTATGAATGTAAATGTTTTTTGGGAGTTCTCCCAGCGTTGGTCATATAGACCCCATTATTTTCTCCTGCAAATATCTCCCATATGTATTACCCTATATTCGCTAAATTTTACAACAATAACATACATATATGGGGTGAGGATAAACAGAGACCATGGGCTGATATCGGCTAATATTATTTTTTTACACACAAAAAACCTGCATGTTGGGTCAAATTGACCCCAGGTATGCCGTTGAGGGTTAATGTAGCTCTAACAAAAGTTTCTCCTCTCCTTCTGGCAATATATTCCAAACTAGAAAAAGCAATGAAACAACAAAAAGTATCAAAAAAGAAAAACCTTATGGATGAAGCTTTAGAAAGAAAAGATAAAACCATTTGTAATATGCAAGGAGAAATTTGTATTTTTTTCAACAACCCAAAAGATGGAAATCTTGATGAAATAAAGGATGTTAATATATCAGGTGAAATTACATTTTGGACCATTTTAAAATTATCTTTAATCTAAGAAATGCAGTATTTGAATGTGTTTATGAAAAAAAGTATGTATAAATAGATTGTCATGTTTTTTCTACTAATTACATATGAGTCATGATTAAAATGAATACTTTGAAGATTATGAGAGGATGATAGTATCTCTGTTGGAACAGAAGACAGTCATGATACCGAGTTTGTGTTCAAATGATAGTTATGAAAGTAGTTTTATAGATGACTATGAGAGCACCAATAAAAATACTGAAGATGACTTTTGTGTGAAGTAAAGTTTTACTTCATAAATATGAATAGTACACAAGATCTTGAGCTTCTTCAATTCCATGATTCTCCATATGATGAATTTGAGAATTGTCTTGCATCTGATAGAGTGGGATTAAACACAAAGTAAGAAGCCCATAAACAATGCATATTCTGTGATTATCTTCCAATTATTGAAAATAAAAAAAATATAAAAAGTAAAACAACTGTTTCAAAATTACACCAAAAATTAATTATTTCACAAGATTAACAAGAGAAATGAACGTAAAGTATGAGGATGATAATACGCCTTTTCTTACAAGAGAAGAGACAACAAATGAAGGTAATGTTTAATGGATTGATGATGTATATTATTAACGATTATCGTTTTCAGGGAAATATCAACACAAAATATTGTATAAATAAAATAATGGGTTATCTTGAAATTAAACCTAAATTCAAGACAAAACATAGAGTTTCCAAAAAAGGCAATAAAAAATTAAATAGCCTATTTTCCAAATATATAAATGAATGATTTTTTACCCATTTGGGAAAAATAAGAAAACATTGGACAACCAACAAAATCTTCCAAATTCATTAAGATGTCTCATTGTTGGTTCAAGTGGATGTGGAAAAACAGCCTGCTTTTGCAGATACTCCTGACTCCAAAGTTTTAGATTTTGAGGATTTATAAATTTTCACAAAGTCAAGTTTTCAACCTGAGTATAAACTACTCTCACAAGGTATTAATGCAGGTCTTCAAAAAGAACACATAATTGGATTCTTTAAACTTCAAAAAAACTGAATGATTATAACATTGAAGATATATTTCAACTAATTTGCAATACACAGAAATATAAAAAGAAATCAAATCCTATAACTTGTATTCTTCGTGATAATATGGATGATATACCTTCACCCCAAGATTTGAAAAAAAAAAAAAAGAATCTCGTTATCTTTGATGATTGTATTAATGAGACAAACCATATGGTTATGGATAGTTATTACACAAGAGGGAGACATTCTTCTTGTAATTGTATTTATCTTTGTCAATCATACTTTCAACTCCCTCGTCATTCAATAAGAAATAATGCTAATGCTTTTATTTTATTCAAGTTAAATTCAATAGATTTAAACAATTTTTGGATACACAATTGTTCAACGTGATGCAAAAAAGTAAAAAAGTATTTATGGAGTATATGAAACATACGGCTGGAAAATATATATATATATATATATATATATATATATATATATATATATATATATATATATATATATATATATATATATATATATATATATATATATATATATATATATATATATATATATTTATATTATATATTATGTGTGTGTGTGTGTGTATATATATATATATATATATATATATATATATATATATATATATATATATATATATATATATATATATATATATATATATATATATATATATATATATATATATATATATTGTTGTATAACAAGATGAGATACTGAGGGATAAAATTTTTATTTTATAAACAATCACATCTAAAAATAGTTTTTTTTATCAATCTTGTGGGTAAATCTGCTTCTGGAAAAACTTTCTTAAATCCAGGTTCTTAAAAAGTGAACTTTTAGTAACCAGTGTAGTAAGATTTGGTAAGGAATTCAACGGCAGTCAAAAAATTACATCTGCGAAGATAATGAAAAGATTACATGTTTTTTTTTTTAAAAACACCCTGTGATTTGTATTGTCTCTACAAACACCAGAGTAATGTGACCATGGGAAGTAGTGGGTGAAGATTATTACTACATTTCAATAGAGGAACATATGTGATTGAGGAAAGAAGGCCAAATATTTGAGGAGGTCTCTCTTGGTGCAACAAAATATTCACATTGAAAAATTGAGTTATACAAACTAAAATCTGGTGGTTTTGGGATCCAGTAGGGTCATAGATTCTCCTTCACCCATTAGTTTCTGTCTGCATTTCTTCTTTATGTCTTCCTGTTGTTTTACAACTTTTGAAACCACCTCTTGATGTTCCTTAAATCTTCTTTCTCATTCTTTCGCATCCATTTATTTATAGGAAAATATCATTTAATGAATTGTAAAGGTCCTGCCTTTGGAAGAAACTCCCTCACTCTATTCTTTCCCATACTTCTCTCCAGGCCTTCACAACAGCGGCTCACCACCACCTCTTATCATCCCCCATCCAAATCCTCGATATTTTCTACCCCCGATAATCCACCCAAGCCCACCTCCTTCAAATTCCCTGCTTTCCTTCCTGAAAGTCACTATTATGTCCATCTTCTATTCCCCATGTTCCCCGTCCCATCCCTCTCCCTTCCACAGATCTTCTAATGTCTCTGTTCCCCACTGTTTTGTCCTTCCCACTCCCTCCCCTCTTGTCTCATGCCCCCTTGCTGCGCGTTGTGTGTTAGCTCTCACACGAGCCTCGACAAGGTATCCAAAAAAAAAATGGTCAATGGGGAAACTATCCTTTTCTTCATCATTCGAGAGGATGTGTTCAAATAAATTATTTTCTTTAAATATTTCATCAAATTCTTTATTCGAATTAATGAGTTCTTATTTACGAATACTTGTATCTGTTTTTCATACGTTTGCGTTGAGTTTCTTCATCAACATCAAAACCGAATGAGAAAATCTTAACTCCATGGCCACTCAGATGTATAATCATTTGTCTCATTCTTTCTGGATTAGTTTCTAATTTTAGTGAGGTCATATCCAGGACTCCCGTGACCACGGAGAGCATAAGTTCGTTTGAGGATGGATTTTGCTACTTTGGGGTATTTAGAAAAAAATGAGCTCCTATTCCCGTCCCAAAAGTGTGTGCTGACTCCACCAGAGGGCAAAGTCCAAAATGGTCGCTGGTGGCCATCTTGGAAATTACACAATTACATCACTCTTGAGTAAAATAACTTACAAACATGAAATAAGTGTTGTTTTTTTACTAATTTAATGACTATGTGTCCATTCCAGTGGTTATTCTTTCATTTTGTGGTCATCTTCAATGTGAAATCCAAGATCGCCGCCAACAGCCTTATTGGATAGATGAATATTTCACATCTTCCAAACCAGTTGAGGTAGGAAGATGATTAAGGTATTGTTTTCAAGTAATTATATGGCAGGAAATTCATTCCAGGCGTAACTTGTTGACTTGGAAGTCATCTTCACGATGAAATCCAAAATGGGCACCAGTGGCCATCTTGGAATTTTTTTTAAAGTACATAAATCTTGAGTAAATTAAAATACAGGCATGAATTATGAAGTGTCTTTTTGACTACAAATTAATTCCAGGTGTTACTTGCCCATTTTATGGTCATTGTCAGACCTGAAAATCTGATCTAGGTTGTTTCTAACTCATTTTTATGGTCATTTTTGCAGCTCATTCATCATTCAGCTCATGCCTTTCATCATTAATCTTATTGTTGGTGATGAACTTGAGTCAGCAGCGATGATGGTATCGTATCTTATCTGCAAATGGGTCAGGTGTGGCGTCAATCAGTTTGAGAATGCGATCTCTCATGTCGATGTCGTCAAGTAACACTGTATGCTGTTTAAATACGTGCCAAGCATTTTCTTGATTTAGAAGATACAAAGTATTTAATTTCCATCAAGGATGCTTTTTGTCTTCTGGATGCATGCACCAGACACGTAAGTTTTTATCATGTAGATGCCCTATACTCGAACGTAGACGTTTCGGTGAAGGAGCTGGAAGGGGTTCAGCAGCAGAAGATTTTGGGGTCTTGGACTCAGACTTAAATTCACTGCACATGCAGGAAAAAAACAACAAGGTGTTGAGTTCATGTGTTATGGTATAAACTAGCAAACACAAGATCAATTGAGGAAATCCAAACCCAATTAAACAGCAGTGTTGATCAAAGAGGCAAATGCAGGCACAACACATAAAGTTCAATTGTCAAAATTTTGCACATCCAATTATGCATAAAAATGTGCAACTGTAAAGAAAACATGAATCCAACAAACTCAATGAAATAAAATAATCAGCTGGAACTAGTGTGAACAAATAAGCTGGAACTGTTCTCCAAATACAAATAGCAGAAAAGCTCAGGGCAAAACAAGGCCAACGCAGTATTTAAAGACTGCCTGAAGAACTGCAACTCGAGGAGTTACCTGCTTTGTTCAGGTTTTGTTCACGAAATGCAGATTTTCGCTTTTCAGCTTGCTGGAGCTTTCTCTTGCTTGAAATAGACAGGTAACATTCCTTGTGCATGTAAATACTTTTGTGTCCCTTTTACCAGTTGACACTCTCATACACCATGCCAAACCTATCGAGCCACCTCCAATTAGCTGCTTTTTCATGCAAGCTTTGCCACTTTCCACTGGAAATCCCATCAAGTGAGTCTTCCTGATCAATATGATCATCACATTGCAACACACATTGAGGAGGGGGGTTGCTACTTCTGCTACTGGTTGATGAGTCAGACATGTTAGTCTGAACTCAGTTATTTCTGTTACTCAACAGTTGGGATGTGATGTGATGACTGATCAGTTGTAGTGGCAGTCGGTGGACTTTTGCTCGCAGAAATCCAATGAACCTGTGACAAAATAAACAGCATAATTACTATAATAGTAAAAAGCTACAAAATTTTGGAAGATGGGACATATTCAAATATTCAATATGGCCGTTGGTAGGCATCTTGAATTTCATGTTAAAGATTACCGCAAAATGAGAAAATAACCACTGAAATGGAAACCTCGTTATTAAATTAGTAAAAAAACGACACTTATTTCATGTCTGTAAGTTATTTTACTGAAGAGTAATGTAATTTTGTAATTTTCAAGATGGCCGCCAGTGGCCATTTTGGATTTTGCCCTCTGGTGTAGTTAGCACACACTTTTGTGAGGGGCATCGGAGCTCATTTTTTTCTAAATACCCCAAAGTACCAAAATCCATCCTCAAACGAACATGCTCTCCATGGTCACGGGAGTCCTGGATATGACCCCGCTAATATTAGAAACTAATCCAGAAAGAATGAGAGAAATGACTAAACATCTGAGTGGTCATGGAGTTAAGATTTTCTCATTCGGTTTTAATGTTAATGAAGAAACTCAACACAAACGTATGAAAAACAGAAACAAATATTCATAAATAAGAACTCATATTTAATCGAATAAAGAATTTGATGAAATATTAAAAGAAAATAATTTATTTTAACACATCCACTCGAATGATGAAGAAAAGGATAGTTTCCCCATTGACCATTTTTTTGGATACCTTGTCGAGGCTCGTGTGAGAGCTAACACACAACGCACAGCAAGGGGGGGCATGAGACAAGAGGGCGGGGAGTGGGAAGGACAAAACAGTGGGGAACAGAGACATTAGGAGATCTGTGGAAGGGAGATCAATGGGAAGGGGAACATGGGGAATAGAAGATGGACATAACTGGGACTTTCAGGAAGGAAAGCAGGGAATTTGAAGGAGGTGGGCTTGGGTGGATTATCGGGGGTAGAAAAGATCGAGGATTTGGATGGGGGGTTATAAGAGGTGGTGGTGAGCAGCTGTTGTGAAGGCCTGGAGGGAAAAATGGGAAAGAATAGAGTGAGTGAGTTTATTCCAAAGGCAGGACCTTTACAATTCAGTAAATGATATTTTCCTATAAATAAATGGATGCGAAAGAAAGAGCAAGAAGATTTAAGGAACATCAAGAGGTGGTTTCAAAAGTTGTAAAACAACAGGAAGATATAAAGAAGAAATGGAGACAGAAACTAATGGGTGAAGGAGCGTTTGAAAGAAAACAAAAGACAAAAAATTTTAATCACTTACAAAAGGAAAACTCCCCAACAAATATCTCCAGATTGAATGATAGAATGCACCCCTAAAAACTTCAAATGATAAAAGATTTTCATCAAATGATGGATAAAGAAGTAGAAGATATAGGAAAATTGAATATGATGCTAAGGGATTATTTCAACATCTGTAAGAGAGAAATCAACCCCCTGATTATGTTGTGAATGCTTTCCAAAACAATAAATATACAAAAGATTGAAAAACCATAGCAGGTCTCATTCGAACAGAACAACCAGCAATATTCCATCTTGTTCAAGAAAAAGGATTGATATTTAATGATGAATTAAGGTTCTTGAGTTCTGTTCAACCACCTGTTACATTAACTCCGAGATTGATGTTTCTTCTTACAAAATATGGAAGACAAAGTACAACTGCGAGGGGTGAATCAAGTTATTTTGATAAACCATTGAATATGTAAAATGAGGATGATCGAGTATATTTTGATTTAATAAACTCTCTTGATGACGGAGTTTCTGTTGCCAGTAAAGGAAGGAAGAATGAAAGGAGAAACACATTATTGAGGCTTTAATTCGGCTTGGTTCAGGTGTTAGTTTTCTACCAAATGACCCATTACAATTCATTAATTGACTGTGATTGTTGTTTGGTAGTAAGATGGCTGGAAATAACAATTGTTTTAATGAAGCATCAGCCATTTTAGAACAGTTAATTAATCTGAAAATAATTAATAAACGTCAATACAAAGACATTTTATCCCATATTAAATAAGATGAGAAGTACAATCCTTCGTTTTAATTTCACAACGAGTGATCACACATCTTCTTTCACTTACCAACTACAACTTGATGCAACAAAATAATATGAGGCATCTTCATTGTCTATGGAAACTTATAATACCTTGTCTAATATCACAGAGAAAAATGAGAAAAATGTTTAGTTATAATCTGGGAAGCAGTTACAAAACTATAACAGTTTCACCTGGAGCATATGAGATTTCTCAAATGTCTTCCGAAATTGCTTGCCTTGTGAAAGAACAGTGTGATAAACCAAAAACATATTGTTATATATATTCAAAAACATACTTCAAAATCAATGATTAAACTTATAAATAATGACCAGGTTTATTTCACAATTGATCATTCATTTAGAGAGTTATTGTGTTTCTCCTCAAAAAAGATTGAAATTAATGGGAAGTTTTATAGCGACAATGTCATTCAAATATCCTCAGGAATAAATTCGGTATTAATTCACTGTGAGTTGATTGATGGTGCTTATAATGATGGAATAAGAACAAACACAATATTTTCAGTCAGCGCATGCTCAACCCCAATTGGTTATAAATTCAATATGGAACCGAGAAAATCTGGTTTTAACTTCACGTTGCTGGAAAAAACCATATAAAGAGTAAATTTTAGGATAACCGACCAAGAAAATCGCATGATTTATTTTAAGGGAGAAAGTATATCCATCAGAATTCACCAACATGACGTTTCCAATAAATAAATAAATAAATACAAGGTTATTGTGAGAAAAAACGAGTTGGGAAAAAATATAATAATTACAGGGGATGGGAAGTTCCTTTCCCCATACTAAAAGGGTGAAGGTATGTATCTTGGTTGGGGATACTATGAAACTTAGAGACAACGGGGTGGAGGACATCAATTTAGAAACAAATGACATGGGATAATTAATACTCTCATGGGTATAGTTTCAAATATTCTTCAACATAAAGACCTAATTGGTTCAACTGCTTCTGCTGTGGGAAATGTAGTGGGTGCTATAAAGAGTATAAAAGACACCCAAAAGGAATCCCATAAATTGCAAGCAATAAAATAAATTAAGAAATGCAAAACACAGTTGTCTCCCCAAGAATGACAGAAAATAATTCAAATACTTGGGTCATGGTTTCAAAAGTTTTAACATCTTTTTTTGTCCAAAATAAATACAAGTATGGAAGCATTTGATCGTATCTACAATTTGGATGATACCATTAAAATCTCAAACTCCACTAAAAAAGAAGACTACTTCAAGGTAAAAGCTATAACAGGAACAGACTGGAAAACAAATGGAACAAAAAGTTTTGAAATAATAATCAACAAACTTATTTGGATCCAGCCGAAAGTTTCTTTTTGTGTAAATTTACATTCACGAAGGCTGCGAGTAACACAAATGCTACATTCGTAAATGATTTATTCTGGAAAATGTGTGATAGTACTCGATTGTATATTGGAACGAATGAAGTTGAAGTGGTTGATTATGTCTCTGCTCCATCTGCAATAATGAAATTTACACCATATTCATTTTGTGATAGAATGGGGAAGGGGGATGTTGAAGGTTTTATTCCTGATATGGCAATGGGAACAAACACAGATCCTGGTTATAGTCAAAGAAAAGGATTGTATAATGATGATACAAATGCAGGGAATAGTTTGATCATTGCAGTTCCTCATAAAGGTATATTTGGATTTTGTGATTCTGATAAAGTTTTGCATGGACTTAAAATTATATTTCAACTGCAAAGGAATGATAATGAAAATAGATTACTTTTTGGTGTTGCTCGTGCTTTTGGTGATCAGAATAAATTTGTAATTGATGAAATTAGTTGGTATATTAATGAATATACTCCTAATCTTAAAACAGAAGAGATGTTGAATGGAAGATTAAACTCAAAGAAACCACTCAATGTATCATCCCTCAAAGGAAGATGTCAACACGTTAAACAAAACCAAACCACCTACACATGGAATTTGGGTGTTCTTGAAGGAAAGCCACGATATCTGTGGATCATTTTTTAAAAACCAGAGGGTGATACTGCTACTGATAAGAATGATGCATTGAGTGATAATGCTAAGGTGAACAACTTCGTGTTTCTCTCAATCGAACATTTTATCCACGAGATAGATTGGAAATTAATTGGGAAAAAATGATTATGCTGAAGCATACAAGTCTTACCAAAAGGTATGTGAAAGTAATGGAAATAAAGAACCTATTTTGGATATGGCAGAATTTAAAAGTTTGTATACAATCTATGTGTTTGATCTGAGTGCTCAAAAGGAAACTATAAAGTATAATCGAGTGGATACTTCCCTATACATTGGAAGTGGAGAGAGTGAAGAAGTTGATACATATTGTTTGCTTTTGGAAGAAACAGAATTACAGAATAATACAGATAATGGTGTTACTGTATGATGACTCTCACGTAATTTTTTGATAAATAAATGAGTGGAAAACTACCAAAATGAGAATATTTTAATGAAAACAATCTTCATAAACTATCATCTTGTGTTCAAAATCAAAAGCCTTGTACGATTAACGTTACTACAATTCAGAGAAACGGAGCAGTAATAATTGATGTTTTGCTCACAAGAAAACAGTTGAAAATCTTGAATGACACTGGCTCACTTCAAATAAAAATGTCAAAACCAATGTTGAAGAAATATTCAATAAGAGAGACGAGTGTAGGATTTCTCCGATTTCTAATTCCTATATTTGCTGGTTTAAATGTGACTGTGGCATTGACGGGCTGTATTTCAGCAGCGGTGAAAACTGCCAACGAAAGGACGCTCAAATACAGGCTCAAAAAGTTGTTAAGACAAAACAAAGAGTTGATGAAACAAATTAGTAGAAGTGGTGTAATTGTAGATTTTGCAGAAAAACTTGAAAGCCTTCCTGACAAAGTGAGATTGTTAGTTTGAGATATGCTTTCTTCTTTGGCACAAACAGGTGCAAAATTTACTAAAAGTGTTAATGGATTATACCTTTCTCATAAATAAATGAGCATTGATGAGTGGTTTAAAGAATTTGGAAAAAATACAACATCAAATATCGAACTTGCCAAATATTGTAAGAAATTAAAAATTTATAATGTAGTTTTGTTTGAGAGATGAGTTAACAAACTTGTCTAAATATACAAAGAATATTATTATGAATTTCGAAGATAATAATGGATACAGTTCTCATTGGGCTTGTATTTATAATAATCAGGTGAAATATTATTTTGATAGTTGTGTTCTTCCATCTCCTGATGGTTTTGACTTCCAAGTCATGAAATTCTTGCAGAATGGTGTTTATCAAACATTTCAAATCCTATAATTAAATTCCAAATGTTGTGGTCAATGTTGTCGAAATGTATTATTTCAACTCAAAAAAAAAAAAAATTATGATGTTGTTTTTAATCTAATATAAATTACATATGTTGGAAAAAGATGATTCTACCTTTGGTGTATCCCAAGAACTGGATATTGATTTGTCAAATTATTATACAAAGGCACAGGCTGAATGACAGAAATATAGTATAACAGAAAATACTAATGTGAAAAATGCTTATAAATTAATAAATTATCCAAACCCTACAGATAAAAATGAGTGGGTGAGATTTAGTGATTTATCACAATATATATCTTCAAATAAAATGGCTGTGTATTCCAAAGATACATGTGTTGATTATATCTCTGGGACATACACAATTCACAGTTCCAATTTGAATAAAATTTTATAAAGAAGGGCGTTTCATTTCTTTTATAATACAGCATTGGGGATATGATATGAATGAATTATGGTATAATTGGTCATTTAAAATAAACCTCGAAGACTTGATCGAATTAAATCAATCTCGTAAGGAAGAATATTATCCACTTGGTGAAAACAACAAAGTTTGTGGAAGCAAAGAATGAGAAAGGAGTTGAGGAAACTGAGGCAAGAGAGAAGGATGAGTGGGAAGAGAGGGAGAAGAGAGAAAAGGAGGAGAGGGAAAAAAGAGAGAAGGAGAGGGAGAATCGAGAGAAGGAGGAGAGGGAGAAAAGAGAGAAGGAGCGGGAGAAGAGATAGAAGGAGGAGAGAGAGAAAAGAGAGAAGGAGAGGGAGAAAAGATTTTAGGAGGAGAGTGAGAAGAGAGACAAGGAGGAAAGAGAGAGGGATGAAAGAGAGAGAATGAATAAATAGAAAAATATGGAAACGGGTGAGATAAAAAAATCAGATTGGAGGTATTACAGAAAATAATTCGATCTCAATGCACTGACAAGGAAAACAAAGAATTGACAAGTCCAGTAAAAATATATGTGTCAAGAGTATTAACATCGATTTCAGGGAGAAGATTTTCACGAGAAAGTGGAGATAAAGAAGAGAAAGAAGGAAAAGATTATATTTTATTGACGATGTTGGTGTAATTGGCCTTGATTAAAGTCGAAATGTTTTTTCTTCAATAAATGGAGGAGAGAGTGAAGACATTTATACGGATTCTTTATGTTTTCAAAATCAAGATTCAAATGTGCATGTTGGAAACCAAAAAGGTTTTCGCACTCTGCAGGAATTTTTCTCATAAATAAATGAGTTATTGTCTGAAATGTAAAAAGAAAACCATGACTAAAAATATCTCGTATGTTAAAAGTGAAAATAATGGGGTTATACAAAAAGGCATATGTTTGGTGTGTAGCTCCAAAAAGAGTAAATTAATCTCCAAACACAAACGTGGGAAGATATACAAAAGTTTTTATCAGGAAGTAAATTTACAACAACTGGAATACCAGGGGAATTACATCTAACAAGGTTTTCTTTGTGTGGTCCAGGAACAAACTTGAATAAAAGATTAGATGAGGCAGACAATCCGAAACCTTGGTATAAACCTAAAAATTGAGTTGATGAAGTATGTATGAGGCATGATATTGATTATGGAAATAGCACGACATTGGAAGAAAAACATGAAGCCGATAGAGAAATGTTGTATAATTTGTCTCTGATACAAAATCCAACCTTGAGAGAAAAAGTTGATTGGTTCATCGTGAAGAAGGTGATCAGTGCTAAATTGATACTTGGGCTTGGAAACTGAAAAAATTTATAGGCTTTCAAGATGTCATTAATATTGAAGTGCAAGTAGCTGATGAATTACATAAACAAATAATCAAAAAGTTTCATGGAAGGATGATTTATTCCAAACAAGTTGATTATATCTAGTCTGCTGACTTGATTGAACTCAATAATGATCAGGTGTACAAGTATGTTTTAACCACTATTGATTTGAGGTGACGATAAGCGTGGGTTGTCCCTTTGAAAAACACAAGAGGTAATACTCTTATGTTCGCCTTCCAACATATATTTA